>NC_081347.1:56393341-56481247 GCF_029784015.1 Lycium ferocissimum
GGGGGTGATGATCAGGATGTTGATTGTTTAACTTCTAAGGATCATGAATGAATGCACTTAATTCTATGCGAATCTTTACTATTTCCCAATAAATAAAGATTATGTCTTTCTATGATTTTCCCAAATGTAAGAAAGTGGTTATGAAGAATGATTAATCATGCCAAGTAAATTCTTCTTATTCCTAAGTGAATTTATTAAACAAAGTTTAATGCTTTGAGTTCTTGTTGTTTACTCTTACCAACCCTAATTATTTTCCCAAATAAATCAAGGGTTTGTGGCTTTAATCAATGTTTGCAACCATTAATTATGAATGAAGAATGAAGAATAAACAAACCCTAATGATCCATTATTTGTATATCAATCACAACCCAATCACACAACACCCATCAATCAAGTTCACAACCCTAGTAAAGGAAATTAGCTACTCATGACAAAGAACAAGAAACAAGAAATCAAGGATTCATAATTGCTTACTTTGAATAAAAGAGGAATTGAGAATAAATTGGATTGATGTTAGAACCTTCAAAAACTTGAGAGTATTGTATGTTCTAAGTCAAAACTAAAAATATGAGACTCCTGCTAAAACCCTACAATGAACTATTTATATGTTTGGAAAAATACACAAGTTCTGATTTTGCACTTGGCCCCGTCATGATGAAATACGGTCCGTAAATCACTTTACGGACCGTAAAAATGGTTTACGCCTCAAGTTGGCCGCTTCACCGCTCGTGCGCAACTTCCCTTTTTAAATACGGACCGTAAAGTGGTTTACGGCCCGTAAACCGTATGGTCGTATTTCAACATCCTCTGCTTCAACTTTCGCGGATGCTCAATCGGTTAAATACGTGATGGAATACGGACCGTAATCGAAATACGGTCCGTAAACCTAGCTCGTAAACCACCATCTTCTCGCCTTTGACTTTCCGGTTGCCGTTATCCTTAAACACGACCATGGAATACGGCCCGTATTGTAGAATACGGTCCGTAAACATCAATTTACGACCATGATCTGCACTTCAACTGTGATCTTGCCAAATATGTTCCTTTACCTGAAAAACACTAACAAAACACGTAAAATCACATAGACTCGCTTAAAAAACAAGCAAAACTTATAGCTAGAAAGCATCGATTGTGGCGTAAAATCACGCCACATCAGTACGCTTTAAAGAATGCCCATTCCTAAGTGGAAGTGGGAGAGGATAGCCATGAACTTTATCGTTAGTCTTCTAAAGACCTTAAGAAAGTTTGTTCGATCTGGGTCATTGTTGATAGATTGACTTACTCTGCTTATTTCATATCGGTTCAGATTACCTACACCGCTCAGCAGTTGGCCCAGATTTATATCTGTGAGATTGTCCGTTGCATGGGATCCCTATTTCCATCATATCTAATAGAGGCATGTAGTTTATGTCCCGATTTTGGAGGACTTTTGTCACGACCCAACCCCGTAGGCCGCGACTGGTGCCCTAACTGGACACCCATACGTACCCCCTACCGTATCCGTACGCCAAATAGCTAATTCCGATCGAACATACATATATTCGCACGTACATATAAAATACATCGCGCGTAAATATACATACATAAACATACTTAGACCCCGTACACTAGCCGTTCGAGGCTATCATAACGTACGCAGTCGCAAACTCGAACATACGTACCGACCCGACAACCCACAAACCCACGGAACACGTATGGGTGCCTCTAACATACGTAACGAATCGAAGACGGACAAGGCCCCCGCCGTACCCAAATGACCATATATACAGATCATACAATCAACGAAGATATATACCAAAAGTATCGACTCACAGGATCAAAGGAGCACTCTCCAACAAAGAAAAACGGTACCTAAGCTTCGGTGGCGTATTCGGAGGCGTGCGTTCACAATTGGGCATATACACCGAAGACAGTGGGTCAAGATGCGGAAATGTACCGAGTATGTAAAGCGAAAACAAAATATACATAATCATAATCGTAGTCGGATATGTAAAATCATAACGAACGGGAGTCGGATTCGTAAGCGGGAAGTCGAGACTTACGGAGTGTACGTACGAATCGAAATATGTCGGATTTAGAATGAGCGGACGGAGTGTCAATGCACGGAGGTACGAATGTAGCCGGCGGCATCCTCGCATGCAACTTAACTCGGACATTACGTACGTACAGTCGATCCGAATCGACGTACGTAAACGTGGCAGACAGACCGCAGTTCAATCAGATTTCCGTAAGGTGACAGAGACGCAGTCATGATCCAAACCGTACATACGTAATCGTACGTACGTAATCATGCGCAGTCATAACATATACGTACATACATATCATAAATCGTATCCCGCCCTAATAAGGGACGCGGTAACGAACCCGCCCTCGTAGTACGGGACGCGGTGAACGAACGTATTGCGAATCGAATCAAATGCCATCCTCGCCGCCATCCCCATAATATCACATAATCGTATCATAATCGATCATAATCGGCTACGTACGTATCCCGCCCGCACATCCGAGGGGACGCGGTGAACAATGCGGTGAAAGTGCACGAATCACGTAACCTGGCCCGGCGCATGCGAAAGCAGGCTTACCGAGGCATCCACGAATCGTACTAATGAGAAACCATATGCATACGTACCGACATACGACTTAATAAACCGAAATAATTCGGTAAGATAGGTCGATCAAAAGTAGTCGCATTATACTCCGGAACGCAGTGTCGCAACGGCCTTCAAGATGTCAGAATAATATCAAGATTCAGAAAGATAATCATAATACTTGTTAGTTAGCGGACGGAAACATAATTAAGAGTTACCTATGAAGAACGAACATAAATAAATCGATTTGAACCATACAGGGAGTATCCGGGATTTGTGGCCCCACCTCGGACCCGACCATAGTGAAGTACGTAAATTATAGATAATAAACCTTAGGGAGTCGTCCATAACCATCTTAGAGTGTTTCGACTCCATTTATGGAAGTTGCATACTTATAGGTCAATTTAGAAGAAATTGGTTCAATCTACCAACGACTTGCGCTATTTTCAATCTTGGATTGTGAGTCGCAGAAGTGCAATCAATGCTCGCTTCCAAGTCTGTTACACTCAGAACATGCCAAAGAAAGATAGGGAAGGCTTTACATACCTTGGTTGTGCCCTACGCTCCTTAAGTCTCAATTACCGTTTCGTCCAAAAACTGCAAATGGTCATCTTTACCAAAGCATTATCATTCATGCGAGTTAACATTTCAACTTTGGTTAAGTACTTGGCCACCGAAATTCCGAGCACCTCCCCTATAAATGTGACACCCCCGAGATTCAACTCTCCGGCTCAAATTATCAACAACAACAACCAAACAACATCCTTAACAACAACCACAATCGAACTAGAACGCATTCTAACATGAATAGTACTACTTTCTTCATAATATCATAACTTCCATTCTAACTTCAACAATGCGACCAAAAGCTACCAAACTACATTAACGATAACCATAATTCGCATTTAAACCTTACTTCCATACTTATACAAAAAATCACATAAAATTCACCAAATTCCCCATAACAACATACAACCATTTTCGATGCCGTCTCAATTCATTAAACCTTTATTTATGTCATAAGAATCATAACGACACAACTAACATATTAAACAAAGCAATTCATCACCATTTTACACTTTTCCATAGCCACGCCATACACTAATTTTGCCAACTCTCACTAATTCATTTAACTTCCACTTCCAATACAATTTCTACTATAACTACAACAAGATTCCAACATGAATTCAAGTCATCATAGTCATACTATATATATGCATACTCACGGCCAACATGCATACAATCCTAACACACAAAATTTTCATGCTTTTCATTCATTTTCCACTTACTACATCATATATACACCTCTCATAACATAACAAAAGCACAAAATTCTTACCTTTCCTTGAAGTTCTTCACTTGCCACTAGAATTGTCCTCTTGCCAAAATAATTATACTAAGTTGTAGAGCACCTTGAACTTAGTAAGAGTATAAGAGAATTACAACTTTTGAATCAAAGTAGAGAGCTTGGAATTTTTTTTCCTTCTTTTCTTTCTTTTTTTCTCCCTAACCCGACGGCTCCCTTCTCTTTTTCTTGATTTTTCCTTTGATTTTCTTGAAAATTCTAGAGAGGCTCATGCATATATATCTCATAAATAATTGTCACATGATAGGCACATGGAAAATTTGCATGAAAATCTTGTGGGCTTGGGCCGGCGTCACCCTTAAGTATTGGGCCTAATTTTTCTTTCCATTTATTTGGCCCAATGAACTAACATTCTCATTTCAAATTTCCCGAAACAAACTTCAAAAATTCCAATCTTGCCCTTAGGCCTTCTCCATTATTTCCGCATTCAAGCTTCCATATCCGCCACACACCTACTAAGAAAAAATTCAAACATGGCCTCCTTTCTCATAAATCACAATTATTGCGAATTTTCCGATTATGCAAAAAGGTGGGATATAACAACTTTGCAGGCTGAGTTAGGCACTCGATTGGATCTCAGTACAGCTTTTCACCCTCAGACAGATGGTCAGTCTGAGCGGACGATTCAGGTTCTCGAGGATATGCTTTGAGCTTGTGTGATTTGGGATCAGTTCCTACCCTCGACAAAGTTTGCTTATAATAATAGTTATCACTCGAGTATTGATATACCTCCATTTGAGGTTCTATATGGGAGGAGATGTAGATCTCCTATTGGGTGGTTTGATGCATTTGAGGTAAGTCCATAGGGTACTGGACTTTTGAGGGAGTCACTAGATAAAGTTAAGGTGATTCAGGATACGCTCTTAGCAGCTCAGAGTAGACAGAAAGAGTATGCGGACCGAAAGGTCTGAGATCTTGAGTTCATGATTGGCGAGCAGGTTTTGTTGAAGGTCTCACCCATGAAGGGTGTGATGAGGTTTGGGAAGATGGGCAAGTTCAGTCCTAGGTTCATAAGTCTGTTCGAGATTCTTGATCGTGTAGGGGAGGTAGCTTATGAATTGGCTTTGCCTCCAGGTTTATTCGGCATTCATCTAGTGTTTCACATCTCTATGTGGAAGAGATATCATGGTGATGGTTCTTTCATCATTCGTTGGGATTTGGTCTTGTTGGATGAGAACTTTTCTTATAAGGAGGAGTCTATCGCTATTTTAGACAGAGGGGTTTGTAAGTTAAGGTTTAAAGTGATAGCGTCTGTGAAGGTTCAGTGGAAGAATCGTCCTATTGAGGAGGCTACTTGGGAGACTGAGTCTGATATGCGTAATAAGTATCCCTAGCTTTTCACTGATTTAGGTGCCTTTCCTCTTGTTTCCTTTCCTTGTTTGTTTGAGGACAAACGTTTGTTTAATTGGTATTTGATATAACGATCCGCTAGGTCGACATGTGCATTTTGGCCATTTTAACCTTGCCAGTTCATTTTTGAGACTAGGAGCTAGTCTAGTGATAGCTTAAAGATTCAGAATTCCAAAATAGAATTCCAAAACAAAGGCATTTGATTGTATTTTTGCATTTAGTTGAAAACTTATTTTAATTTGATGGGGGGTTAACTTAGAAAATTAGACCTCCGGTGTGAATTCCGAGGCCATGGGTCAGTCCGTAGTGTATTTTTACATGTGTGTGCATGTTTGGTTTGATTCTATAAGGCCTCAGATTGATGTTGGGATGCTGGGTGAAAAATTGGTGAAAAACTAGAGGTCAAGTCAATGCGACCGCCGCAAGCGGTAGCAAGTCCGTCGGCGACGTGGCGCCGGTCACCACCGTGGGATTTCGAGTTTAATGAGGACCGACGTAGCCGTGGGATTTTCTGCGACAGCCAGACCGCTGCAACAAGAGATAGGAGATAGAAACCCACTTTTATATTACAAAATTCGAGGCATTACCCACATAACACCAAAAATTGTTCCTAAGAAAGTGAGAGGTGAATTTACCCACATAAATTAACCTTTTTCCTTGTTCATTTGATCATCATCATCCTAATTTCGTATGCTAGTTAAGGTTCTCTAATGGTGGATGAAAAGACTAGAGCCCTAGAATTGTTGAACCCTTGAATAATTGATGGGTTGTTAATTTTATTGTTATTTATTCATCTAGGAGTGTAGATGATCACTTTCTAGGATGAGAAATTGATCATTTATGATGAGAATCTTGTATTGAGACTTAGGGTTACATTAAAAATGGGAACTTTGACATAAAATCTATTTCGAAAAGGGTACATTGGTTAGAAACCCACAAATTGGAAGATTATGATTGTTGCGATTAAGATTATGACAAATTCTTTATTAAATGATAGTTCACCCATTTTAAAGGGGTAGAAGTAGTTGAGACTTCTTCCCCAATTGTTGTTCTTATTTGATTAGAAGGTCTATTTCTTACTTAGCATTATATTGCTATACTTTGAGCGTTCCGAAGAATTAAGAAAGGAGAAAGCTCTTCAAGGAGTAATCTGCATTGTTCCAATTTTGCAACTGAGGTAGGTTGTGATTTACTTGAGTTAGAATTTTATTAGTTTATTGTATATGTAGTAGAATTGACGGGAGAAAGCATGATTAGGCTTTCGGGCATGAAGTCTGGCTGGATACTACTTAGGTTGGTATGACTTCTGATTATGTGGGCTTGTAACCATTACTTTATGTGTTGAGCATGAGGTGTACTTGTTGTGAATTGGAAGGAAGGGGTCAATACATACTTTTCTTGTTGATTGAGATGGTTGCATATTTATGTTGTTGTGGATTGATTTCTTTGAGTCTTGTTATGACTTGTGGCATGGACCCTTGTATTTATTGGCATTGAGTTTTTTGACTGATCATATTTCATATTGACTGTTGGACTGGAAATATGTTGAGTTGCATATTGTGATCAGGCACATAAATATATATAAAGGCA
Organism: Lycium ferocissimum; assembly: GCF_029784015.1. Lineage (NCBI taxonomy): Eukaryota > Viridiplantae > Streptophyta > Magnoliopsida > Solanales > Solanaceae > Lycium > Lycium ferocissimum. The sequence goes on from NC_081347.1 coordinate 56,400,236, forward strand.
CATCTGATAGGGGGTGAGGATGTGGCCTAAATAAGGGCTCGTGATCCCAGGTTAGTTCCGGAGCGAGTGGTACATGGACACCATGGATCCCCTACAGGTCATGACTAATGAGTGAAAATAGCTATTGGCATGTGTGTACAGTTGAGATACTATCATTGGTTGCATTGCATTGTATTGGGCTTATCTTGTTCTTGTGGTGTATTGTGGACTTGTTGATGATTGATTCTTGATATTGTTGTGAGATGATTGATTCTTGATGTTGTTGTGATGTTGTGCCTATCTGTCTATTCTGTTGATTTTATGAACGTATGCATGATACTAATCTTAGTTGGCCTATGATATCTTTCGGTACATAGTGTTTATGAACGTATGAATGATACTAATCTTAGTCGGCCTATGATATCTACCAGTACATAGTGTTTGTACTGATACTACCTTGCTGCACTTTTTATTTGAGTGCAGATTGTGTGCCAGAGACTTCTTCCAGACTTCACATTTAGCTTGAGGCTATTTTCTATCCAGATCAGAGGGTGAGCTCCTATCCATGCCATGCTGCTTGAAGATCTTTCCTATCTTGATGTCTACTTCATTTTAAACATTTATATTATTTAAGACAGCTATTATTTCTTACACAACTTTATGTTTCAGAGTCTTTGTACGATGACTTTCGGATTTTGGGGTTGTAATAGTTAGACTTCCGCATCTTTATTTATTTATGGCCTGACTAGACAGTTTATGATTTTACTTTATGATTATTGATTTATAATTGGGTTATTGATTGAATGATTGGTTTAGGGGATGGTTCGCCCACCAGGGGAGTTAGTGTGGACGCCATCACGCAGGGTTGGGTCGTGACAGAACAAAACACCCTGTATAATAGATAAAATAAAACAACACAACAACCATCAATAAGAAAAAAAAAAAAAAGTCTGCCTTAAGGCAAAGGTTTGCATTAGTTTTCAACAATTATGTCAGAAGGGGCAGAACTTAAGTCTGCAAAAGGGAAAGTCCGGAGCAGAACTTAGGTTTGCAAAAGGAAAAAGTATGCCGGAAGAAGCAGAACTTACATTTGCAAAAGTAAATAGTATGTCGGAAGGGGCATAACTTTCATTTTCATAACAAAAACCAAAAGTCTGCCATAAGGCAGAGGTTTAAGGCAAAAGTTTGCCTTAAGGCAGATGTTTGCATAATTTTAGATTCCAAAGTTAGGCCTTAACGCATAAATTTACAATGCATGCACACTTGCATAGAGCAAGCAATACACGCTCTTTCCCCTGTTTGTGGAAATAGTAATAGGAACTTTTGAACAAGGCTGTAACTCAGAATTCACTAAAAAAAAAAAAAAAAAAAAAAAAAAGTAAGACTTACATCAACTATGTGGTCAATAAGTTGAGATGACAAAACCGCACTGGAAGAACAAGAGCCAGAATCCGCAGGAAAATTGAAGAGCATTTTTGATATAATGGTGCCTCTTTTTTTCCTTAGCAACAACAGTTTGGACACCAAAATTCTTGAATCTCTATGACACAATACAAAAATAGAAAATAACAAAAAAGCAAAAATAAAGAAACAGCAACAAAAAGAAAACATACATTTTCAGCATGGAAGAAATTCTCAGTAATAACGCTATAAAAAGCTTGCTTTGAAGGACCCCAGCACAACATACGAGGAATTTTCGGACCCTTGTACTTTGAAAACCCTCGGAAAATAGGGAAAACCTCCAACGCCCACACATTTAAAGCATAAGAAAAACCATTAATCATATAACTCAAATGACGTAAGATGGCATGGTCTTGAAAGTCCTCAAACAACCACGAAGTGACCGTACCAACTAATTAAAACTAAGAAATCCCCAAGGATAAGACACCCGGAGACTATCATCATCAATTATCTTTATTAGTTGATCTTTAACAAAACATTGGTCATCACGACCCAACAACACTCTCTCCACTATATAGACCTCAGTGAGCTTAACAATATCACTGTATTTTGCCCAAAAACCACCAGCCCAATTACTTGAACGAATTTGTAAGAACCTCCTGAGATCAGAAAACTTTATTCTTTCCTCACTTGGAAAATAGCATTTCAACAATCTATTTGGTCTGCTAGATGCAACACTAAAATCACCAGCAAAAGAATCCAAACCAGTAATAAATGGAAACAGTCGCGATCATATACAAATTTACGATCAAAAATCTTAAACTTTAACACACTATCAGTACTAGAGGCAAGTCGGGATAAGACCAAGAAATGGAAAATATTATCACACAAGTGGACACCACCCAACTCCAAAAAATGTGCAAAAACACCCTTTTCAACAAGTCCAATTGAGAAACGCTCAAAAAGGACAGAATCAAATCCTTAAATTGAAAATCACAACTTCACATTCCACATCCTTCAAACCAATGTTCAAACTTAACCAAACGATCTTCTTCCTATAAAAGAAAAATTAATTTCATGAGGAACCAAGAATTTATATAAGAATAAACCAAAATGAAAACAAAAACAATTAGCATGTACCATAATACTATCAGTTACTAGACTGTTACACAAAACAAATATCAGATGCATTATAGAAAAAAGAACTTCAATAATAAATCATGTAGGAGTAGCCGAAAGTTCAGTTTCATCAACCACATAATATGCATCAAATCTCACATTATTAACAAAATCAAACCAAAAACCTAAAATTCGTAGTCAACAGGCAAAAATTAACATATTCAACAAAACAAAATAACTTGATTCATGAAGTATCTTTGGAATAGGCATAACTTCGGTTTCAGAAGAAAAAAACCTATGCCGGACCAGGCATACTTTGCCTCACACAAACACATACTCTACATAAAAACCAACATTATTAACAAAACAACACCAAAAATAAAAACCTATGCCGAACCAGGCATACTTTGCCTCACACAAACACATAATCTACATAGAAACCAACATTATAAACAAAACAACACCTAAAACCTAAAAATGGTGTTCACAAGCACAACTTAAAAGAGTCAGCACAAAGAAACCCAAAAAACATACAAAATAACTTGATTCATGAAGTATGACGGAATAGGCATAACTTCAGGTTTAGAAAAAGAAAAAAAAAACCTATGCCAGACCAGGCATACTTTGCGTGACACAAACACATAATCTACATAAAAAAACAACATTATTAATAAAGCAACACCAAAAACCTAAAATTGGTGTGCACGGGCAAAACTTAAAAGATTCAACACAAAGAAACCCAAAACACATATCAAAACTCCACAAAAAAAATAGCAACAACATAATACGAAATTCAAAAATCAACATATAACATGAAAAAACGAACTAATAGTTAAAAGATCTTATAGAAACTTTGACAAAACACGTAAAATATAGTTTAAAATAAAAAACTATCAATTACATACAAAAAATATAGGACAAACGCGAAATATGCCTACAATCACCAAAATCGATTCAACAGACAACAAAGTTAACAACTATGAGTTGAAACGAGCAAAAGATCGAAATTCGTACCTAAATTTTCGTATAGATACGAGAGAACAAAGAGAGGAGAGAGGAAACGAAGTAAAAAATGGGAAAATAATGAAATAGAAAGGGTTTAATGAGGTAAGGATAACTTTGTCCGAAAAGTTTCATTAAAACAGGGGCAGGGGCAAGGGGAAAATTTAAAGACCACCTATACGAGGGGAAATATTTAAAGACTAGCGCATTAGAAGGGCAATCTGGGCAAAAAAAAAAAAAAAAGGTGATAGGTTAGCAACGGGCCGGCAAACTCTTAATGGGAAATCTTAATAGGACAGAACAGGGTAACACTTAGACGGGTCAGGGCATGACATGGCTGAACAAAATTTATTTTTGAAAAAATTAAATGGGGTAAGACAGGTTGCAGGTCAAGATTGCTATCCATCTTTAGTTCTTTTTCATCAATGCATTAGTTAGTAGTTAGCTTATTGATCTCTAATGTGAGGAAACTTGTGCCAGTTTATTTGGCTTTTCTAGACCATCCTTAAAAATTTTGTTCTTTCTTTAGTTGTAATTTGAATATTTGTGGTTGTTATGTTGGTGTTTGAGTTAAATCTTGTAGAGGTAGATTGTAATTTTTACACACACTTAAATTTTTTGTGTATTCTTACAATATTCCACATTATTTTTGCTTGTAATTTACTAGGTAGAAGCTTAACAAGAACCAAATTCATCATCTGAGTTCTGTAGGTTTAGCGAAGTTTTGAAAAAACTGTGGAATTTTTTTTGAAGTAGTAGCGACCGAACCCCCCCCCCCCCCCCCCCCCCCCCCCCCCCCCCCCCCCCCGGCCCCCTTTCCTTCATCTTCTTGTATCATAATGCTACTTAATACGACAATTACTCTTATCCAGGCTAATACCCTAAGTAGATCCAGTTATGATCATACACTGGGAATATATATAATAGTCAACACTATAGCTGGTGAAAAATCATTTGGAAAACTTCTTACAGGTTGAAAATTATACCAACTAGGGGGAATCGTCACTAATGGATCCTTGACCCTCAGTAAGACAAACAAGGTTGGAAGAGACGCCCAAAATCAAAGGTGAATATAATTATTACAAGAGGTATTGGAGAAAAATGTCAAAAAAGGAAAAAATGCTACTAACTTGTTGATCGACTTGGTTCAAATGATTATAACACGATTTCTGACTCGTATATTTGAAGTTTTTAACTTCATACTCGTATTTTTTTTAACTTTAGACCTGTGCAAGTCTGGAGTTGATTTTGATGTGTCTAAATTAACAAAATTTAATTTTAAACTTAGATTCCTTATCAAGGAATTTGACTAATACAAACAGTTACTATCCCCGAGGCCTTAATTGTTCTTAAAGTCCGGTTATCCAAAAATATTTTCCAAAATAAGCATATTTTAAAAGTTTGTTCAACCAAATTCTTTGGACACTCTATAAATAGTTTAAATGATGATATTGCGTAAATTTTTAAGGCTGTGGTACATCACGGCATCTCACTCAAAAAGGAGATAAGACTTTTGTCACCTCTTAAAAAAGATATAATATTTATATAGAATATAAAGAATTGCAAAATCAGCTAATCCAATATACTCCCCCATTCTAATATAAATGAATTTCTGACTCTTTTTCTATAGTCCAAAATGGATGAATTTTTTAAATTCCAAAGATGTACTAATTAGTTTTCTCCAAAATTATCCTTCTCTTTAATGTTTTTCAACTATTTTACATTTTCCAACATTGATTATCTCTAGTTTTAAGAAAAGTTTGGGGAGAAGTAAAAGGGTGATATTGACAAATTACTCTTTAATTAATGTCTTTAATTGATTCCTCCGTCCCAAAATATGTGTCGCTTTAGTAAAAAGAATTTGTTTCTGAAATAAGTGTCGCTTTAAGAATTCAAGACAAAAAATAGCAGTCATTTCCAACTATACCCTTATATTAAAGGATTACTTCTTCTTAATAGTGCTAAATTCTCAAGAAACATCTAATAATAAATAGGGGGTAACGAATTACTCGTCCCAATTTGATTTATGTGCCACATTTCCTTTTTGGTTTGTCCCAAAAAAATGTCACATTTTATATTTAGAAAAACAATTTAACTTTATGAGATGATTTACGGTAACATACATTTATAGAAGACTTGTTTTGGACCATACATTTCAAAAGTCTTTCATTCTTTCTTAAACTCCGTGCCAAGTCAAATGGTGCCAAATAAATTGGGACGGAGGGAGTAAACTATACCTTATATGTAATGTTTTTCTTAATAAACGTGAAATGAGCTAAAGTGGCACTTATTTTGGAACGGAAAGAGTAAGTTTCTTAAGGGGTGTGCCATATCCTAGTGGAGAGTGTCCTTAAGTCGTTTGGTATGGAGATTAAGTTATCCGGGATTATAGTCTTGAATTATAATGTCTAGATTAATTTATCCCACCTTGGAGGTAGAATAAAATCATACCACGGTATAAGATGGATATCCAAGACTAAATTTGGATAAATTTTATGTTGTAGCTTATTTAGTTGAAGGTTAAATTTATTCTTTAACCAAATAAGGTATAAATTTTATACCAAAATCTCAGAATATCTCACCTTACCCCGCTCCCCTTATATGTTATTTCCTCCGGATCAAAAAGAGTGCACACTTAGCCTTTATTTTTTTTATTAAAAAAGAGTGTCCACTTACCAAATCAAGAAAGATTTAACCTTTTTTTTCCAGATTTGCTCTTATTAAGTGATCAAATCCAAACACTTATTTAGTTAGGGATAGTTTAGTCAAATTACATATTTTTACTTATGAGTTAATATTTTCATAAGAGGTATACAAATGATTAAGTGGACACTCTTTTTGATTCGGAAGGAGTAGTTACTAATGGCAAACGAAACATGTAGTCGGTTCGTAATCGATGTCATGTTTATGCTGGTTCCCGATCTATGTCAGTTCATAGGTTTGATCTTCACTTTCACACTGTACTCTTTTAGCTAAAACGAAAAATTAGGCATTAAAATTTTAAGGGGCTACTGATGTCCTAGACTCCTATCCACCTGTTTTACTCTAGGGAAATTGGTTGATTTTTCTCTTTCGCTATTCAAAATAGGATAATTTTGTTCTCCATTTCGATTTTTTGGCCTCAAATTATGTCGTCATTAGCCAAGTAGCTCACTTTCTCCACCCCGGTAACTGACATCTAGGTCAGATAAAAAATGGCCAATTTTGCCTTAAACTATTCGAGATAGGACAAAAATGCGCTTAATTGAGTACAAAGTTTAAAATATTTAATAATAATTTGAGAATATATATTAGTGTGAATGGAAGGAAATATTAATGCAGTGATTGATCCTTAAAAATTTATGAAGGGCAATCTATTCAATAGTCAACACATATCTGATGGAAAAATTATTTGGAAAACTTCTTACAGGTTGAATATTATACTAACTATAGGATTGTCACTGATGGATCTTTGACTATCAGTAAAACAAGCTGGATGGACAAGTGATGCCTAAAATCAAAGGTGAATTTACGACAGATGATTATAAGAAATATTGAAGAAAAAAAAACGCCAAAAAGACAAAAAATCAAAAATACTAACTTGCAGACTTGGTTCAAATGAGTACATCATGATTTCTGACCCGTATGTTTGAAGTTTGTAACTTCATACTGGTAATTGTTTTCAACTTCGGACCTGTAGGTCTGAATATATATATATATATATATATATATATATATATATAATTTGATTTTGATATGGCTAAACTCACAAAAGTTAATTTATAAACTTAGGTTATGCTTTAAATTAGGGTTCTAAAATCAACTACCAGTGCACTTTGGCCCTCGTTTTATAGAGTCAATGTTAGTGATTTTCTATTTTATGGACTCACATATTAATATATTTATATATAGAAATGCTATCATTAAAGAAGCCCATTTTATGATCTAATAAAGTATTTATTATATGGGCCTAGGAAATATCTATTATTTCTTTTCTTTTATAATTGATGAAAATATATTGAAAAGGTGCCTTAAATCTGAAAAGGCACTTCAGTACCTTTTAAATAGATATGATCCTTAAACCAGAAGAGATGCTACTTTTCTTCTCTCTCCATCTCAGAACAGAATGACTAAAAAGTGCACTCTTCAAGGCTTAGTAGATCTTGTCTCCTTCAATCAATTTTTGCAATGGAACAAGATAGGAAGCTTAGTATTAGGCACTTACATGTTTGGGGGTGTCCAACTGAGACTAGGCCTTACAAGCCTAATGAAAAGAAACTGGCTACAAGGACAATTAGCTACTACTTTGTAGGTTACTCAGAAAGGTCGAGAGGTTTCAAGTTTTATGACCCCTTAAATAGATCCTTTTTCGAAACCACAAATGCCAAATTTATTGAGGATGTTGATTACAGTGGGAGTGATCAAAATAGACAAGTTGTGTTTGAAGAAGAATTTGTTAATATTCCTTGTACAATTACAATTGAACGTGACCAAGTAGCTTTACCTGATACCTTTCAATCAATAAATCAAGACTTTAACGAAAACACAATTATACCTATGACAAATCCCAATTCAATTGAGGAACCATCATCTATTTAAGTTGATGTATCCCAACAACCTCAAGATGAAGCGCCTAAAAGAAGATCTAGCAGAGAAAGGAGAAATGCAATTTTGAATGACTATGTTGTTTATCTCCAAGAGCATGATTTTGACATGAGATTAGAAAATGATCTGATCCTATCACTGTTAGTCAAGCAAAATCATGTCGCAACTCTGCTAAATGGATCGAAGCCCTGAAAGATGAAATGAAGTCTATGAAAAACAATGGCATTTAGTATCTTGTCAAGTTACCGTAAGGATCAAAACCGATTGGCTGTAAATGGAATTTTAAAACCAAATGTGATTCGAAAGGTAACATCGAAAGATATAAAACATGCCTAGTTTCCAAGGGATTCACTCAGAAGGAAGGCATGGATTTTAAAGAGACTTTTTTGCCAATTTCATCGAAAGACTCATTTAGAACCATTATGACACTTGTAGCCTATTATGACTTAGAGATACATCAAACGGAGGTAAAGACTGCATTAGTCAATGTAGACATTGAAGAAATGATATACATGGTGCAACCAGAGAACTTTGAGTCCGAAGATTCAAAACACCTTGTATGTAAACTTAAGAAGTCTATTTACGATTTAAAACAGTCATCCCGTCAATGGTACTGGAAGTTTGATCAGGTGATAACCTCTTTTGATTTTAAGGAAAACACCATTGATCAGTGCATATATCTCAAGTTCAGTAGGAGCAAATTTATTATCCTCGTGCTATATGTTGATGATATTCTACTAGCAAGCAGTGATATAGATTTATTGCATGGAACTAAGAAATTTCTATCCAGTAAATTTGAAATGAAAGATCTTGGTGAGACGTCCTTTGTTCTGGGTATACAGATTCATAGAGATCATATCGGAGGAGTTCTTGGATTATCGCAAAAGACTTATATTGGTAAGGTGCTCAATATATTTGGTATGCAAAATTGTGCACCAATAGATACACCTATCGCAAAGGGCGATAAATTAAGTCTGCAGCAATGTCCAAAGTTGGATATAGAGAAGAAAGAGATGGACAAAATTCCATATGCATCTGCAGTGGGAAGTCTCATGTATGCACAAGTTTGTACGCCTCCATAAATAGCGTACATAGTGGGAATGTTGGGCAGATATTTAAGTAATCCTGGAATGGATGTTTGGAAGGCAGTGAAAAAAGTTATAAGGTATCTTCAAAGAACTAAAGGTTACATGCTCACTTATCGGAAGTCGGATCACTTGGAGATCGTGGGATATTTCGATTCAAATTTTGCTGGATGTCTGGATAGTAGGAGATCCACATCAGGTTATGTCTTTATGATGGCTGGAGTAGCTATTTCTTGGAAAAGTGTCAAACAAACACTAATATCTTCTTCTACTATGGAAGTTGAATTTATAGCTTGCTACGAACTATCAAGTCAGGGAATATGGATACAGAATTTTATAGCCTGAATGCAGATAGTCAGTGGCGCAGACAGACTACTGAAAATTTATTGTGACAATAAATCTGCTAAGTTATATACAAAGAACAACTAGAGTTCGTCAAAGTCAAAGCACATAGACATTAAATTTCTGGTTGTGAAGGAAATAGTTTAGAGTTGTCTTATGTCGATTGAACATATCTGTACAAACTCGGTGATTGCGGATCGCTCACTAAGGGTTTACCACCTAAAGTATTTCCTCAGAATGTCACTCATATAAGTGTTGTTAGACTTTCTGATGAGACAGTTTAGTGGGAATTTGTTATTATATTTATGTTTTTGACATGTTAAAGTTTTTTTCCTGTACAGATTGAAGTTTTACAAAATTTATGAATTTCGGGTGTTCATTGATAACTCTGAAAATAAAGATATTAACTTTCTATTGTGGTTTTGCATAAGGTATAAGAAAGCGATATTGGACTATTCATGTCATAAAGTAGGACCAGTTGAAAATAGACATGACTTAGATCATTTTACATGTAATTTTCATATTGGTATTGCTAATATATGTGACCATTGATGGGTTTGGTTACGACTATATGTTACTAAAACTGCTTTGATCCTATATTAGTATTAACGATGGACCAGATTGTTTGAGATATTTCAATTAAGATAGTAAAAGTTTGTGCACACTAAAGTTTTAGCTATGTATGATTGTTCAGAAATATATGTGGTCCAAGTGGAAAATTGTTAGTGATTTTCTATTTTATGGACTCACATATTAATATATTTATACATAGATATGCTACCATTAAAGAATCTCATTTTATGATCCAATAAAGTATTATTATATGGGCCTAGGAAATATCTTGTCACGACCCAATTTTACTAAGTCGCATAGGCACCTACCATTCCCCACCTTGGTAGGCCAACCCTTCCCTTAACTAGCATACAACTAGAAATGCAGAACAACTATGTAAATAACAATAAATATCAATATCATTTAAAAATGAATAAGTGCGGAAGACATTACAATCCCCAAAGAAGTAGTCTGACTCGTCCAAGAGCAACCAAAAGAATGTCTAATACACAAGTCTGAAAGTCAAATAAAAAGTTGTTTGAATGATGGAGTATAAAGACAGGATAGTGACTCTCAGATGCTTACCCTAGATACTCGCAAGCCAGGCCTCGGAACTCAGCTTCAAGAAGTAGGGGTGGAACCTATCTCAAACTCTACACCCTGAAAAGAAGTGTAGCAAGATAGCATCAGTACAAACAACACGTACTGAGTAGGCATCATAGCCTGACAACAGTTAATGAACATATATAAGAAAAGAGATTGTAGAATAGACATGCTCGCAATCAGATATAGGACATAACCACATATCCAAGAATAACAGTTCAAGTATCGAAATATCCAAGAAGCCCTTAGTGAGTTATATCTAGATCAAGCTTATAATGAAGCATCTAAACTCAAGTCCTGCCAAGTTCTCCACAATTTCTCAGAATAATCAAACACTAGTACTACCTACAATATTATTCGAAACCTCAAGTCTTATCCTAGGAGAAATTATCTACTCCTCGAATCCATCATTCCTCATGTATATACTAATCAGGCCCAAGACGATCTCAAGTCAGGAACCAAATAGAAAATCAATATTCACGAACACCACACGGTACAATTAATAATCACAAGCAAAAATCAGGGGTATGAGTGGATGAAATATGAATGCAATGCTATGCAATGATACACACATGCTCTGGGAGGACGATGTCCACCATCCGACAGTCATGACCCATGGGGAACCGCTAAGTCCATGTATCGTCATTCCGTATCTCACAGCCTAGAATGACTCATCTATCCTGATACACATATGCTCCGGGAGGACGATGTCCACCGTCCGACAGTCATAACCCATGGGGGATAGCTAAGTTCATGTACCGTCATTCCGTATCACACAGCCTAGAATGACTCCTCCACCAAACTCCCTGCTAGCCACTCCATATCACACATCATAGAGATGGCTCCGCGATACAATAATGTCATAAGAATCATAATTACTTCCCTTCTCAATTATCACCGTCGCACCAATATCAAGATCACAACAACATAGCATGGATATGAAAATGTATGTCATGCAAAGAGAATATCGAATGCAACATCTTCGTTTTAGTCGTACCACACAAGGACACTTATCACAACAACAACATCAACAATATCATATCTTTCCTTACCCTTCCAACGACATCAACATATGATAAAATACGGTCTCCAACTCATAAGGTCAACCACTAAGCATCCAGTCTAGAGTCATTCAATGTTCCATTCTCTTTTAACATCATCGGTACCAAGTTATGGTTCAATATCAATAACATATGAAATGAAGATGCATACCATGCATGAAGTCATCATCAACAGTAAGTCATAAGTCAAGTTTCCATCCAACTAGTCTCCCATGATAGATAGAATCCTCCAGATCATATATGAAATGCTTAGCATGATTCCTAGAGTTTCTAACATACCACAAGCCCGAACACATAAAGCAACAATACAAATAGAACGAAACAAGGCGACAAACCACAATGAATCAACAACTGTCACGATCCATTTAGCCTAGGCCATGTGGGCACTTACCTTCCCACCTTGGTAAGTGAACCCTCACCCAACAATGAACCAATACATAAAAGGATGAAAATTAAGTAGCGGAATAGAATAAATGCGTAAGTCTCACGATAGAAAGTAGTAGAAAATGCGGAAGACAATAAACACCCCCAAGGTCTAGTTTGAATAATACAAGAGCATCTAAAGGGAATAATACAATCTGGAATACTAATATAGGAAATGTCTATGTCTCTGAAATAAATAAGACATATGATAAGAAGGTCTTCAAGGTCAGCGTACGGCCATGCTCACCCTGGAAACTCGAGAGAAAGCTGAATGCGTCTATTAGCCACGGGTCACTGAAGTGGATCCGACCTGATACTCTGCATTCATAAAAGAATGTAGCAAGTGCAGGTCAGTACAAACAATAGTACTGGTAGTCATCATCGGCCGACTAAGCATAACTAACACAATTCAGATAATAAAGTAGCTAAGCAAATAAACCAACCAAGCATAAGACAATATAATCACAACCGAGTATCCGTCATCGCCTATGTAAGCTTCTAATCCCAAATATGTCAAGTCTGAATATATCTGATCCAATCCAACATCACAATCCAATCATCAAGCATCTCAATCAAATCATAATGCGATGTAATGCCATAATGGTATGAATGCAATGCAATGCCATGTAAATGAGGTGTACACATGTACTTCGGACGGAAATATCGACGTCTCGGTAGCACAACCTAGCGTGACTCATGAAGTCTAAGTGTCACCCGTCCTGGATCTTTGTCCAACAGACAGACGGAACCCCGGATCTTTGGCCACGGAGGGTTCCTAATGTATTAGTATATTTATACATAGATATGCTATCATTAAAGAAGCCCATTTTATGATCTAATAAAGTATTGTTATATGGGCCTAGGCAATATCTATTATTTCTTATCTTTTATATTTGATGGAAATATATTGAAAAGGTACCTTAAATCTGAAAAGGCACTTCAGTACCTTTTAAATATAGATGGTCACTAAACCAGAAGAGATGCTACTTTTCTTTTTTCTCCATCTCAGAAAAGAATGACTAAAAAGTGCATTCTTCAAGGCTTAGAAGATCTTGTCTCCTTCAATCAATTCTTCCAACAGAACAAGGTTAGTGCCCTTATTGTTGATCATCATCTATTAATTTACTTGCGATCTTGTGTTGTTAATTAAGTTTTCCAATAGTCTAGAGATAGACTTAACAAAATATTCAGCCACTATCCATAAAATTATCATGGACCTGGCCAGTTTTACTATACTATTCTAGTAGATAAAGCATGTTAACTAAATGCATAACTAGTTATGTTCCGGAGGTTATTTCTTATTGTTACGTACAAAAGCTGATAAAGCTATTGTCTTTAAAGTGTAGTTTATATCGCACTGGCCTTACGATTAATACAAACGTAACTTCAAACTAGGCCGTGCCCACTTCATAAGTCATTTAAAGTTAACTTAGATCGTTCAACCTTCAAACATAGAGGCCTTTAAGTTGGGGACTGCCGAACCAAACTTCATACATATTGTTACGGTTCTCTTTTACACGGGTTAAGGCATAAAAGTAATCCGAGGTTGTTGGTGCTCTAAATTGGATATTTAGTTTTTAGTGTCGCCACCTAATTTATTCAAAAGGAAAATTAGGAAAACCGGGTTTAAGAGTTTTTCAGACCGAGAAAAATTCTTATAAGGTACCAAAGATCGAGGTAAGGGTTCTGGTAATCCCCCAGGGAAGGTTTTACTCACCTTGGTATTAAGGATCCGTAGAATACGGTTGACCTACGAGCTTCATTGTAAGGTTATGTTATTTGATTATGTGTTTGTAAAATATTTTCCACAAAAATATAAGTTTCTTAGCATCATATAAGTACAAGTATTTTAGAAAAAATTTGGGAAAAAGTCCCCTTACGAATAAGGGTTTTTTGGTTCAAAAATCCGCGCAAGTGTTCAACTCACGTCGTTTTCGGACTAGGACACACTCGGGATCGCTCCCGTGTAGAGTCGCTACTATTCTACTCCTAACGAGATGAGTTTAGTACTTACGGGTTTTATATATATATATATATATATACATATACATATATATATATTATATTATATATATATATATATATATATATATATATATAAAGTATGCGATATATTCCCTTTTTTTTACATATATATATTTATAAAGCACAAGTCCTTCAAATATTAAGTCCAAATTTTAAAGTGAAGCCCATAATTCAACCAATACTCCAAGTCCAAATCCGTCAAACCTCCATTTGGCCCAATATGAATTTATTTCCGTTCAGAATCCCTTTTGAGGTCCAAAGTGCCGTAAGTTTCAACTCAACAGTCCAAACGTATGACAATTCGGTCCAAGCCCAGTAATAAGAATAGTTTCCAGCTTTTAATCTCGGGCCCAATGTCAAAAAATGTCCCCATTTTTAGTTCATGTTAAGCGGACTTCCGGGTCCAAATTGAATTGTCGATTTAGCCAAAAATGTTTCCTCAAACGTACCATTTTCCTTAGCCCAGAAAAAATCATTTAGTTTCAGGTTTGACACTCAGTTTTTCGTCCAAAATACACCTTTGTCATGACCAGTTTTAAAACCAATTTATCCCAATCAACCAACGTCCAGTTTTTGTGATCATATTTCAGCAAAATCTTTACCATCTTTTGTGCTCCAAAATCATTTTTATTTGATCTAAAAATCCGAGAGTGCTCATGTTAAGATTATTTTTTATCGAGTTAGGATTTAAAAGAAAAAAAGATTTGTACCAATTTTAGTTTAAATGCCTATTTAAACTAAGTGTTAATCCTACTCTACACTCATAAGGGTTTCACTAATAATAAGGTTTAATTTTACAACCCATACATCAAATAATCAAATGAAGAAAGGGAGGGGAATCTCAACTAATGGGCTACCCACCCCATTAGTGCCATTTTCACCCATGGCTGGGCCTTCACCATTTTCACCCATGGTTGGGCCTTCAAAATATATTAGCTTCCCTTTTAATAATCATCCAGCCTTGAACAGAATTGGAATTGGGCCTCAGCCCAATTCCTGTATGCATGCAGGAGGACCCAGGAAGGCAAGTGGATTTCACATAGCAAAGGAGATAAAAATTAATACCATGCACATTTAAGGGCATGCAATTAGATAACTTTAAATTGCACAGAACTGGGCTAAGGCCCAATCAGCCTTATAAGTTCATTGGTTGAACCAAGGTCAGCCATGATTTGCATGATATATGTATGTATTTGAGTATACCACAGTATATACATTCATGAAGAAAGTTAGACGGATAATATTAAAAAGCTCTTGCCCCTTTTTTCCCAATGTTGCACAAGTTCTAAGAGTTTCCAAGAATCCCAGGCATGGCTAACACTAGGAAAGGCTCATGCTTAATCTATATTGACCCCATAAATTCCTCATCAATGTATTTAGACCAAGGTATACTGGTCATATACACATATATACATGACCTATCAAGCATATTTGATTATGCAGTGAACATATAGGACTCAGAGAAAGGAATTTTGCAAACTCAACATAGAGATAATTCAGGCAGGACATGTTTTGTAACACTGAGCACATACAGGATCAAATAAGATAGATTGACAAACCCAACAAGCACAGGACTTTAAACTGCATGTATTCAATATTCTAGTCAAGACTTAGACAAGAAGAGCCCCCAGTAAAACTGAAAATTATAAGCAAAAAAAAAAATAAGTCAGTAGTCCAACTTATTTTTTTTTTGGCTTATAAGCCGTTTTCACTTATAAGCCGCTTTAGATAAACTAAGTTAAATGTGTCCAATTATTTTTTTGAGCTTATTTTAAGCACAAAATGACTTTAAGCTGGCCAGCCAAACACTAAAAAAAGCTGAAAACAGCTTATAAGCCAATCCAAACGGGCTCGTAATCATATCATTCAAACACATATAAGACTCAGTCAAGGTATACTTGAAATATTTTGAATCCTATAAGTCCTAATCAGACACATTAACCTATTCTTACAACCACAAACCAAGTGAAGTGTATCAGTATCATATAGACAAGTACAGGTCTAAGGTAAGGCCAGTTGGTAAACACTGAACACTTAGATCAGGTATATGTCATGTCTCTTTTGGGAGACAGAGATCCATAATCATCAAGCAACAAGATGTATTGAGTCAGGTATGTTTATACAACAACTAGGACTATTCCTATTAGTTGCTTTTATTTTTTAAAAGGGAAGTTAAAATAGGAGAATGAAGAACTAACATTTTAAGTTTAAACAAGGACCATTGGCATTAGATATCATGACAAGAACTAGATATTTAACCATCCTAACACAACAAAAGAACAGGGAAACTCAACTATGAGTAAACATGGTGGTCTCAATACACAGAGTGATTGCACAACATAGTTGAACTCAATGGCTTGACTCAAAGGCAGCTAAATAACATAACATAACCAAGCATGGTAGATTAACAGATTCAAGAAGCAAGAAATTGTATCATTCCTACTAGACTAAGATAAGGTAAGTAAAACAAGTTTGGCAAGGTATTAAGTGCACTGAACTGAGTTAGATAAGACTAGGCCAACTGGGACATGTTTTAGACCAGCTGAAACTAGGCTGATTCTCCCACAGGATCAACCCCCACAGCTTAGTCATAATGCAACTTAACAAACAGGGAAACCAGTATCAGACATGGTGTTGATCAAACCAAATAACTGGACTAAGCAAAGAAATAAGTGTTCATACTGATTTTACATGGTAACATCCAACATGAAGTTAGTACTATGTTGCAATAGTGACTAAACCAAACAAGGGATAAAACCTACTCTAAATCATGACAACTAGACTGAACCAACTAATATGATAAACAGGATATAATTACTGTACTTAAACACTAAACCATAACAATTATACTAAAACAAACAAACAAGAAACAGACACAAGCAAGCTAAACTGAACTGAACCAATAATTAAGCACAAAAAGGGAATGTAATCATATAAAAAGAAAATAAAATAAAAGAGAAAGGGAATTACCTATTTTTGGTGCAGCCTTGGTCGAGATTGGACTAGGAGACTCCGATTCTTTCCCCCAAAACTCGAATCAACAACAGACCACACAAAGCAAATAAACCAATTAAAACTTTAAAACTTAAACTCACTGAAAATTAAGTGTCTTAAGCACTTAAGCTAGAAACCCTAGGTATTCAATGTATAACAAGCGAAAAATAAGAGTTTTTCAAGTGTTAAGATGTCAAAGTGTGTCCAATAATGAAAAATAAATCCTGTATTTATAGAATCCCCAATTCTCCAAACCCTAATTTTGAATCGATGTGGGAAAAGCTCAGTTTTGTGGGATTCAAATCTCATAATGAGCATCAATGGTCCAGATTCAAGTGTAGGGAAGGATAAAGGGTCAGATTTTGACTTTAAACTAGCACAATCCAAAGAACCTCTCAAGAGCTAATCAAAGACGAGTATTCAAAAGAGGTAGAAACAAACGCCATTAAAGAAATTCAGTAGTGAACATTGTAAAGATGCAGAAAAAGTGAAAAAGCATAAGATAATACTGTGTTTGGGTTGTCTTTGGGTGGAAATGGTTGAGAAATGGCAGAGCCATTAATGCTCTTGCCATTCGCGGCCATCCAAATACTTACCCTTCCAGCAAACCCCTTTCTTTGCCATTTCCAGCAAGAGTGATGTAGGAGAGAGGGAGTGAAAGGTGAGGCGGCTAGGGTTTCTCAAGAGGGAGAGAGAAGACCAAGACCTAAGGGTCATTTGGTTTTGTGGTAAATGGGAAAAGGGTGTGGGTTTTCCCCCTTAAAAACTGAATTGGGCCAGGTCTGGTCCTAATTTGGACTGGGCTTGGCCAAATTTTAAGAGAAATGGGGCCTGAATCTGATATACATGTGTATACATATGATATACTTGTATATCATATGTATATCAGCATATACATACGTATATAAGCAGGATTTTGACACTAATTTCAATAAATAACCAAGATTAGAAAAAGACTACTAGTTTAGGCCCTTAATCAGGATTAATTAGAGTTAATTGAACAAGCAAAGTCTACTTTTGTAAATGAGGCCTTTAATTGACTTAGTCTTAAGACTAGGCTATTTCAATTTTAACCTCTTGGTCCAATTGACCATCTTTTTAAAAGTGACTTTGCAGTAACGACCTTGATTAATTAGACCAATGATTTTGGTCCTTTCATGCTAGGTTATATTTCAATTAAATAAGCAATTTAGAAGTAATTTTGCAATAGTAACCTCATTTATGGGAAATGATTTCCAATTGGGACACTGTTAGGCTATTAATTGATTATTTTGAATTATAGCCATCAAATAAGTAATTTCTAAAATTAACCACAATTAACTGCTCAATTAAATATGCAAAAATTCTAATAGTTTTGACTAAATGAGAACTGGGGAAAAATGATTAATTTATTTTAATCAATCAAATTCCTTGAATTTTGAATAGAGTAAAATACTTGCAATTTGTCCATTTGGCTAGTTTACAAATTAAGTAAAATAATTGTTATAATTTTGTAAAATGTGCCAATTAATTTATAAGTGATTTATAAGAATTTTTTTAGAAATTACCATACCAAATTAGGGATGGCAGGTATTTTCTAAATAATTTATAAAAATTATTTCTACTTTCAGAAAAAATAGATATTTTGCTCTATTCGAATCCAGGGACTCTGGGCGATTAAAACAAATCCCGGGAGGTCAAAAATTAGGTGTCAACACATATATGTTTCATGATTTAAAAGGAGAATAGAAAAGATATGAATAATTACTAAGATAAAATAGTTAGAATTTTGAAGATAAAATAGTTAGAATTTTGAATGAACTAGAGATTATAGGAGAAAACCTTTAAAGCATTGAGAAAATAATGAGATGATTTGTAAATTAGATGTTATAAAGCCATAATATACTATAAACCAACAGTTATAGAAGCTACTATACTGAGCAGGATTCAGAAGATCATAAGATACAAATAAGAAAATTATTAGAATTAGGAGTGATAAGAATGTCTATTCAAGTGATAGGCCGGCCAGAAATTGGTCATACAATAAGTCATAAAATATCAATAATAGAAAATGGATTGAATAATTTAATGAATCTTTATAAGTCTTTTTTCGTAATTCGACACTCAAAAGCATTTTTGAAAAATTACCCAAATGCGAACTAGTTATGTTATACTAACAAGAGCATTCTCAAGGAATTTGACTAAATACAAACAATTACTATAACCCCCTCCCCTCTTACCCAAGGCCTTAATTTTTCTTAAAGTCCAGTTATTCAAATAAATTTCCAAAAGAAGCGTATTTTAAAATTTTGGTAAACCAGAACCTTTGGACACTCCAAATAGTTTAAATGATGATATTGCGTAATTTCTTAGGCTTTTGTTACATCACGGCTTCCCACTCGAACAAAAGGAGATAAGATTCTATGTCACCTCTTAAAAAAGATATTAATTTTTTTAGAAAATTAAAACAATTGCAAAATTAGTCAAAGGGGGTTTGGATTGGCTTTTTGTGGTTTAGCTTATTTTTGTACCGTTTTGGACTAAACGCAGATGCTTAAAAAAACTTTTTATTTTTTTTAAATACCACAAAAAATAGAAAAGAGCTTAAAAATCAAAAAAATATTTCAAATAAGTCAATCCCAACACCATCTTAATCCAATATACTTATATGTTAATGTTAATTGGTTACTAATAAATGAATCCACTCCAATAGCGCAATTTTTCGAGAAAAACAAAAGCAGCATGACGGAACATCTTGGTACTCTCTCTCTCCCTCCATTTTTACTTGTTTATGTTTGATTTGACACGCCCCTTAAAAAGTGCGGGAGAAATGAATTTTTAGCTCTTTACAATTTTGTTTTAGTTTTATGACCTTTTTACAAGATATATTCATTTTTACTCATAAGAGATCCTAAAGAAGTACTTCATCCATCCCATTTTATATGGCACCTTTCGGATTTCGAGATTCAAACAAGTCTCTCTTTGACCGTAATTTTTTCATTTGTCTTTTAAATATTTTGAATTATCAATTCTTGTGACTTATATTACTTTTTATATAGTTTTTCAAATATATAAATTTTAATTAAAAAAAAAAACTTAAAGATTCCATGCAATTCAAGGTAAAAACTAAAGGGTTTGACTTTCAAAGTTCGAACTGTGCCACATACATTGAGATATGGAGTAATTAAAAAAGGCAAAATACATCAAAACTCCCCTGAACTATACACGAAAAGTCGATATCACACCTAAACTATACGGGCGACCTATTACACACCTGAACATCTAAAAAGTGATATTAATACCACCCGACAAAAGTGATGTGGCACAAATTATAAAAATAATTGAAAAATAAGCGCGTTTTAATTAAAATTTATTTATTATTTTCTTTTTTTAATTACAAAATATATATTTTTATAATCCCCACCCACCCTATCCCCACCCTTCCACCCGACCCAACCCTCTTCTTCTTCATCCCCAACCTATGCCACCCTCATCTTCTTCATCCCCCAACCCAACCCCCCCCCCCCCCACTCCATCTTCATGCCCCTCCCCCTTCTCTTCATTCCCCGTTTTTTTTTTTTTTATTCTCTCTCCTCCGTTCATGCCACCACGCCGCCGCCCCATCGTGGTGTTTTTTTTTTTTTTTGAAATTCTTTGAAGGCGGTTCGTGCAACCCTTCTTCACCCATTTGAAGGCATTCGGCAATTTCTTCATTGTTGTTAAACAATGAAGAAAATTTTCCATTTGAAGTAAGTGCGTGCAATGAAAATTTCCCATTTGAAGGGCAGTTCGTGCAATATCTTCATTGTTGTTAAAAGTTCATTTGAAGGGCAATTCGTGCAATTTCTTCATTGTAGTTACGCATTGTTTCTTAATCTTGGATAAATTTGAGTGTAAGTGGGACGAAAATACGGATTTGTTCAATTTCGGTGAAATGGAGAAAAAGAAGACGAAGGATTTTGGGAGTGGCGTTAGAGGAGAAGAAGTCGTGGTGGTGGTGGAATGGGAGTGGAGGAAATGAAGATGAAAAAGAAGGGCGGGGGCTGTGCTAATGGAGATGAAGTGAAAAGGGAAAAACTTTTTAAAAAACTTCATCTCCATGGGAGATGAAGTGAAGAAACAAACAGGGGAAGGCACAGTGAAGAAGACACAATGAAAAGGGAAAAGTTTTTTAAAACGTGGGGCCCACAAATAAATAAGTAAGAGAAAAAGCAAATAACGTGTTGTCGACGTGTCGCGCGCGTGTGGAACACCTCACACACGAGATCGGTTAAATGTCCGTGAGGGGGTAAATAATATCACTTTTTTATATTTCAGGTGTGTAATAGGTCGTCCGTATAGTTTAGGTGTGATATCGACTTTTCGTGTATAGTTCAGGGGGGTTTTGATGTATTTTGCCAATTAAAAAATGATAAGTTTACTATATCAACCTTTGGCTATAATAAATTCAATATCCTGAAAAATAGCATTAGAAAATGATTAAAGTTAACAATAAGGGAGAATTAGAAATTAAGTGATAAATTCTATCCTAATTTTTTAAAATTGAACAAGTAAAAATGGATCGAAGTAATTGATGTATTTATCATGGCTTAAGCCGGTTCCCGATCTATGCCTATACCCAAATTTAAAGTAACGCTCTAAGTCGAGACAAAAGGAATTAATGAAAATTGTAAAATTAGTACTTCGAGTAACTGTCAGTTCATAGATTTGGTCTTCACTTTCACACTTTACTCTTTTAGATTAAACAATTAGGCGGAGAAGACCAAGAAGAAAAGGTGTCTAAACTTAAGAGAGAAAAAAGATTGGACCATGCTACAATTTGGCAACTAGCCATTCAAATTTTAAGGGGCTACTGATGTCCTAGACTCCTATCCGCCTATTTTACTTTAGGGAAATTGGTTTATTTTTCTCTTTCACTATTTGAAATAGGATAACTTTGTCTTTCATTTCGTTTTTGGCCTCAAATTATGTCATCATTAGCCAAGTAGCTCACTTTCTCGCACCCCGCTAACTGACATCAGGTCAAATAAAAAAAAAAATAAAAAAAAAGGCCAATTTTGCCTTAAACTATTTGAGATTGCGCTTAATTGAGTACAAAATTTAAAATATTAGTAATAATTTGAGAGTGTATATTGTTGAAGAAATTCATGTGATATATCAAAAAGAAAATCTTATCTAAATTCATTCCATTAAAATGAATCTTATATTCAAATTGACCAAACTCTTAATTAGCCATTATGTGATTTAATGTTATAATTCATTGTCAAATATACAAAGCTTTGAATAGCCTTGATAGTCAATTCCAACGTTAGCTTTTCTTTGTAACAAATTCTTTAATGGCTATTACTAGTCATTATGTTCCTAACGTTAATTTCATATTCTTCATTAGCTTTGAATAAGACTTGAATGACTTTCACTATGTCTGAGAAGGTTACACATATCAATATCATATGTTAATCTCTGCCATTTCGCTGCCTATATTCTCATTGGCTTTCTATGAAGGATGGACTAACAGAGAAAAATCCTTTAGTAATTTACTTAAGTCCTTTTATTTCGTGTGTTGGCTTTTTTATAAGATAAATCTTTGTTAGATTCTTACATAGTTTAAACTAGAAGAGCTTGTTGAATCTTGGGAATACATTCATACCGAGTAAAATATCCTTAAGGACAGTGTCATAATTGACGCTCCTCAAGCTTTCAAGAATTCGCTATAGTGTTCGTGATCAAGTATTTTCCGATAAGATTCGTGATCAAGTATTTTCCGTAAGTTTTTCAACATATATTAATTTAAATGGGAGGAAATATTAATGCAGTGATTGAAAAGTAAGGCAAATATCACATCAAAATTAAAGTGTGAATAGTTTAATAAATTAAGTTCTTGAAAGTGACAAGTGATAAATAGACCAGTGTCACACATCTTGGAAGGTCCCAGAGTAATAAAAATTGTACCGTACACAGAAGGAAGGTTTCCTCCCTATATATAGAGAACTTATTTCCCAATCTAAATTGCTAGTCAAAGAGAGTGAAACAAAATCGGGTCTCATTTTTCTGTGAATTCTATTCTTGTGTTATACAATGGCTAGTGAGGATAATGAGATTGTCACTGATCACTATCCCCATCTCCGAATTTACAAAAATGGCCGCGTTGAACGTTTCTACCATTTACACAACATGTTCTACGTCCCACCAGCACCAGATTCAGATCCTGACACAGGTGTCTACTCTAAAGATATAACCATCAACTCTCATGTATCTGCCAGACTATTTACCAAACAAGTGCACAAACCACAAACTTCCAATTATAGTATTTTATCATGGTGGCGGACTTGTTCTTGGATCAGCTTTTTTTAACATTTATCACCGTTTCCTTAATCTTCTGGTTTCTAAATCCAATTCAATTGTTGTGTCTGTTGATTACAGGTAAGGGTGTCAAATGAACTGGTTGGGTTAAATTTGAGCAACCGATATAAGTTATGATAATAAATGGGCTGGTCAATTACCCTCTCAAAACTTACTTGGGTAGAAATAAGCTAAGGAACGAGTCATAACTCAACCCGTTCAATTCTTAATAAATTTTAATTTCTTTATTTGTTTCTTTATAATTTGTTTAAATACTTAATAAAACTTTTAATTTATTTAAATACTTAATAAAACTTTTTCTTCTTTTATGACTATATACTCTCTCCGTTTTAATTTATATGAACTCATTTGATTGGACACGATATTTAAAAAAGAGGGAAGATTTTTGAAATTTGTGGTTCAAAATAAGCCTTGAAAATTTGTGTGGCTGTAAATCATTCATAAAGTGAATTTGTTTTCAAATTACGAAAGAGGTCATTCATTTTGGCACGAACTAAAAAGGAAATAGGTTCAAACAAATTGAAACAGAGGGAGTATAACATATCAAACATCTTTTTAAAAATATTATGACTGAGATTTCTCATTGGTCAATTTGGATTACATATTAACACAGATTCTAGATGGGTTGAATTAGGCGATCATATTTTTTTGAGCTAATTTTATCATTCTTAATTACAGATTAGCCCCAGAACATGACGTATCGATGGTTTATGAAGATTCTTGGACTGCCCTTCAATGGGTGGCTAGCAGCCAAGATTCATGGCTAACAAGTCACGGTGATTTTAGTAAGGTGTTTATATTTGGTGAAAGTGGTGGGGCCAACATAGTTTTCAATATGGTAATGAGAGCAGGCATAGAAAAATCAAACTGCGATGTTAAAATAAATGGTTCTATTCTTGCTTGTCCTTATTTCTTGATCCCACATGAAAATGTTGACGTGGAGAATTTGTTGGCTTACAAGTTATGGGCCAATATTATTTGTCCAAAATTAAGATCTCCTTTTGATTGTCCAATGATAAATCCTCTTTATAAAATGGCACCTAGTTTATCAGGGCTAGGATGCTCAAAGTTGCTTATGTGTATTGTTGAGAAAGCTGGTATGGTTCCTCGAGAAATGGTGGTACAATTTGTTGAAGGTGTGAAGAAAAGTGGATGGAATAGAGAGTTGGTTTTCATTGAGGTAGAAGGAGAAGGTCATTCATTTTTTCTAGAGGATCCTGAAACTGAGAGAGCTAGAGATCTGATTAAACGATTTTCTTCTTTCATCCAAAGCAGCAAGTGATTGTATTTTTCGTTATTGCTGAGTTATGTTACTAGCTAGTGAATAATTGATTGTCAGCTCCGTTGTTTGAATTATAGTCGGGAGAAGCGTTCTTAGTGGACCGACCCAAGTCCCCTGGAAGAGGGCGCCAAAGACAGTTATTAATGTGTTAGTGTCATTTTAAATCTTGTTCTAATAAAAGTCTTAGCTTGCTTAATAACAATCAAACTCGTTTTAGACATAGTAGAATCAGATCAAAGCAAGCAAGAGAATCCACATTCATATATATTATCGATATGTTTTCTTTTTTTTAGTCTATTTAAAAAAAAAGATATATTTTCATATTTAGAAATAATTTAACTGTAAATATATATTTACACTTAATAATAGGATTTATAGCCACACAAAATATTTAGGACTTGTTTTCAGTCAGAAGTTTCAATTTTTTTTCTTTTTTGTTAAATTACTTGTTCAATTGAAGTGCATCACAAAAACAAGGAGTAATACGTAATTGAACGATAGGTGAGTCAAATTTCTTTTCAATCTTGTTTATAAATCAACCTATGAAAATAGAGCAAATGGGTCTTGTCTACATTACAATTCCCATATTATAACCCCTGCATTAAGATCTCTATATTTTCAATTCACGCATTATAATTAACACCTACCGACAATTTCTACATTACGAATTTATGCCGAACCTGCGTCTAAACCAAAAGAAATACTCATAAGTGCACGCCACATCCAATAACCCTTTATAACGATTTTTTCATGTTCCATAATACTGTAGTCAATTTTTTTTCTTGAAGAAGAAGAACTGAGAGAAAGTAGTTGTAGATAAGGCTTCATTAATGGCACCTACTTCTTCTGTCGTCTTCATGCTACCACCATTACTTGTCTTGTCAAATTCAAGATAAAACATCTAGGACTACTGAATATGATATATCAACGTAAGATCTCAATCCTTTGCAGATCAAATGTTTAATAATTGCATCCAGTGGAGGAGCCAGGATTTCCGCCGACGGATTCAAAATATAAAAAAAATAAACATACGAAGAAGCATAAGGGGGTTAAACATCTAATATATATACATAAAAAATAATTTTAACCTTATAAAAATAGTATTTTTTTCCGCCGAGGGGTTCGGATGAACACCCTCGGCATAGTGTGGCTCTGCCACAGATTGCATCATCATTTTTTGTGTTGGTGGGACCAAATGTACACAATTGTTGTAGTCGATATAGCTCGGTGATAGCAGCATTTTTGTAAATCTACTAACAAATGCTACTGTATTTCACTTGTATCCTCAGAATCAGGTTTACCCAAGTTCAACTATAGCTCTCATAATAACAATTGAGGGAAAATTGGGGAGGATAAACACTTAATCACTGAAATTCTCCTGAAGATAAGCGGAGGAAATGATCCTTCTTTATTTCACTCAATTTGTTAAAAAATTACGGGACAACCTGTTTTGACACTGACATTTTATAAGAATATATAGCCACGTGTAATATGTTATTTTTGGTTCAATAAATAATTAAGTCATATTAAATATAGAGAAGTTATTAACGAGTTATAAAACTTTTCACTTCCTCCCAACTTCTGCACGCTGATGAAACGTGTAGTAACAGTTCCAAAAGCCCTAATATATAAGGTTCCTCTCTCTGTCAAACTGGAATATGCTCTCCATCAGTAATGTTATGTAAATTAAAGGAAAGAGAGAAATATTTTCTCAAGAACAGGAAAGAGAAGAAATACTTCCACACAAAAAATTATAAGAAAACCACCATAGATGCGGATTTAGGGTTTATGCCAATATATAACATAAAACTCCCAAAAAAAAAACACAACACCGACGACTAGGGGTGTCAATGGTACGGTTCGGACGGTTTTATTGTAAAAATTATACCATACTATTTTTTTGGTTAATTTATGAATATAACCAAAATTGAACTTTTCGAAACAGTACCAATCATCTCGGTTTCTCTTCGGTTTCGGTACGGTTCGGTTAATTTTCGGTAATTTATTTTTAAAACATCAACTTATATAATATTATAAAAAAATATTGCTGATTCCTATATAATAAAATGGGTAATTTAACTTTTTGTCATCATATCTCGATCCTTAAGCCTTATGTAATCCTTTTTGTTTCTTCCAAAAAAATATACTTAGCAAGTAGCATAAAGTAATTAAAAGCTATATAAATTAAAGGAATAAAAATGTAACTAGCAACTAGAAGGTAGCAAAGCAGTACAACATCAAACAGCAAATCAACAATAGTCAAACAGCAAATCAACAATAGTCATACTTTACGCCATTACGAAAACTGCACTTATAATTCTACATTTGTAAAGAACAAAAAAAAAATGAAGTTGTCATTATTTTGTATAAAGAAAATTAATTAATGAAAAATCAAAGAGTGTGATTATAAACAAAATATGGTCGAAATACGATTATATAGGAGGGACAGTATATGATGAGATTTGACTAAATATCACAAAATATAAAGGAAAGAAAAGGAAGAAGAGTAAAAATTTACTTTCGTACAGTTACCTTCTTGTTGAACACAAAACAAGAATGTTGAGAATAAAAACTAAAAAACTATAGTTGAGATTTAAGACGAAATGCATAATCTCAAATTCTAAGCAGTAAACACAAATAACATGCAATTCCTTTGTTTTACAGTGGTAGTGTAGGTCTTCATATTACTTGTAATTTACCCAAAAACCCAAGGCCCAAAGTAAAAAATTTAATGCTTTATAAATTGTAATTTTAAACTTAATATATATATATATATAGACGGTTCGGTTCGGTTCGATTTGGTATTTTTTTATAAAATAAAAAACTAACCTAATTATTTGGTACGATTATAAGTTAATATTATAAACCCCAGTTTCATTTTAAAAAATCTGAAAATCAATTCGGTTAGGTTGGGTCGGTTTTTGAAATAATTTTAACAACCCTCCGACGAGGAAACATCTATTAGTCTGTACGTTATTGATGTCTTTTTCATGTTTATGCCGGTTCCCGATGTATACTTATACCAAAATTTAAAATAACACGTGTAAGTCGAGACAAGGGACATTAATGAAAATTGTAAAATTACTGCTTCGAGTAACGGTCAGTTCATAGATTTGGTCTTTACTTTCACATTTTACTCTTCTAGATTAAACAATTAGGTGGAGAAGACAAGGTGTCTAAACTCAAGAGAGAAAAAAGCTACAATTTGGCAACTGGGTATTTAAATTTAAAAAATAAAAAAATAAATAAAGGCCCTCCTATCAACCTATTTAATTTTACAGAAATTGGTTTATTTTTCTATTTTAACTATTTGAAATAGATAATTTTGTCATTCATTTCGGTTTTGGCCTCAAATTACACCTCGTCATTACCAAGTAGTTCACTTTTACCCCACCACACTAATAGATAAAGGATCAATTCTTCCCTCTAGTGTCCAAATAACTAAATATGCTTGACTAAGTATACAAAGTTTAAAATGTTAATTTGAAAGTAATATTTTAGTGATGATGGAAGGGAATATTAAAGTGGTGATTGGAAAGTAAGGCAAATACCACATTAAAATTAAAGTGTGAACAGTCTAACAAATTAAATTCGTGAAAGTGACCAAAATTGTGTTGAAATTAACCCACCAAGTGCCACACATCTCCCAGAGTAATAAAAATTTGGAAGTGATTAAGTACACAAGAGGAAGCTTTCCTCCCCATATATAGAGAGAGCTTCTTCCCTTATCTAAATTCCAAGTTGAAGAGATTGTTGCTCCCAACGCGCACGCAAGTATACGCGGTTGTACAAGTTATATAGACTTTTAAGTCTAGATATTGATCCCACAGAAACATAGATTCTACTGTTAAACTAATTCAAATTCGAATAAAACTATTCAAGAAAGTGAAAATCAAGGTGTTTGTTGTAACTAAACTAAAACTGAAAAGTAAACAATTTGTGATGGGTGTTTTTGTGACTGAGAGTATTTTGACAAAGACTGTAAGATTTATCAGATGAGAGAAAGTTCCAGGGTCATGGCTTTCGACAATCCAGTTGATCTTCTGACAATTTTACCTATCTTATTTCCTGGGTTGCTAGTTGAAGGGTTAATTATAACTTTATGAGTATCTTCCGAGTTGCTCACAAGCCTGTAAATGCTACTATAACGCCTATGTCCCTATGGTCGCCAGAGGTAACAAGAACGCATTTACTTCTCCGTATTCAACTAAGCAAGGCTAAAGGGTATATTCCTATCCTCATTAGCCAAACGATTATATCGAACAAGCCCTATTTATTCTTATTACACATGCAAATTCTCTATCCCTAGTTCAATTCACACGCCACAGATAGTGTTCAATTATTGGCCAGATAATCAAACAATTAAGACCAAGAATAAATAAGCAACCCAAAATACGGAAAATCAATAGATAATAATTGTCGTCAAACCAACTATCATGTCTTTCGCCACAACCCTAGAATTAAGAAGTTTAGCTACTCATGATTCTCAATGAACAATAAGAATTCATGAAGAAACTAGGGTTGAAAAAGATGAAAATAAAATAAAATCTAGAGAGAAGGTAATATGACGGCTTACAAGTCTTGGACTAATCCCAGCACGTCATTAATAACGAACAAAACATCTATTTATAGTTTAGGGTTGTTAACCAAATAAAAGGGTCCTAATCCTAATTAAAATCGGACAAAACTGGGCATTCCCGCATTGGCCACGCATCGCGGGTCCAACGTGAGGTCTTCAGTGATTTGGGCCCTCAATTGTGCTGAGCCCGCGACGCGGATCGTCAAAGATTCTGCAGCTCGTATTTTTTGTCATGGCCCCACGACGGGGGCCTAACGCCTGAGTGTCACCTCGCGTTGCATCCGCGACACGGGGCTAGCACAATTTCCTTCAATTCTTTCCAAAAAATCTTCTAAGTGTCGTACGCTCCTCTCGTTTACTCGTGAGCACAAGATCACCTCCTGAATCAACCAAAACTACTCGATTTCCTATTGTTTGTCCTCATCGTACCTATACATATGAAATATAGAGACATAAGCTAAAATACGACGATTTCATCATAGATTAAGCGATAAAAGTCATAAGAATAGGATGTAAAATGACACGAAACATAGATATTTGTGTCAAATATCACCACCCCCCACTTAAACTTTGCTCGCCCTCGAGCAACCACAAACCAACGGCAAACTACACTTCTAGCTAAACTCATTCAAATAGGTCTACAATGGGATTTAGCTAGTATGACTATCTCCAAAAGAAAGATTTCCAAACTAAAACAATGAGCCAAGTCACGAAAGTCATGCCAAAGATTTAAATCTCATTTTTAGCAACAATGACCATCTTCCTGAAAAATACTTCACTTTTAAAACCAATTGACCCAACGACACCACTTTAAAGCATGTAAACCTTCTTATGATC
Source organism: Lycium ferocissimum (assembly GCF_029784015.1). Lineage (NCBI taxonomy): Eukaryota > Viridiplantae > Streptophyta > Magnoliopsida > Solanales > Solanaceae > Lycium > Lycium ferocissimum. The sequence continues at coordinate 56,430,443 of NC_081347.1, forward strand.
AAGAAATCAACACTTCACCACTCTATTGCTAATTATGTGCCCTCACCAAAAGAAAGTAGTCCATATCTCTCAAGAATCACATATATTTAAATCAATGGACCTGAAATCAATAATTACGCTCACTCTCACAAAGAATATCACATGCAAGGTACGATGTCCCATAGGCTTGCCAGTAGTGTAACCACTCCACTAATACAAGTAAGATGAACCTAGAATCAAGTAGGACTTTGAAGGTTGTAATGTAGGCTAAGGGACGGGTAGGAATTATTTGGATAATAGTGACTAACCTCCCTAAGCACTTTAATACATATACTTCTATCATTCTTGCACTATTTCTTCATTAGCCCTTATTTAACACCAACCGACCTTCAAATTTCTCCCGATTCACCCATTTTTCTTTGTTTAAGCACCACTCTTTTAAAAGTCACACAAGTTAGAAGGGAAACCTTTTCGCTACATTTTTTTTCTTTTTCAAATTTTTTTTTTCAATTCCCAACTAACAAGTGAATTAGTTCTTTTCATTCGGTGCTCCCATAGTATTCCTAGATTACAGTTAACAACTACTTCCCCTTTTTCAATCACATACCAACTCCCATTATATATGTAAATGATTAAAGTGCTCACAGAGTATTTGGATCAAAAATCAAGTTTTAATGAAGGGGTAAAAGCTAATTAACTGCTATCAAAGAAAAGGCTAAAGGCTCAAAAGGGTTAATTAGGGTGCTATTTACAAGTTGGTAGGATAAATATTTTAGGCTTTTTAGTGACTAATCAAAGAAAGGCCTCTATCATTTTCTAGGCTCAACCGAAATTCATTTCGCTTCGCGAACACACAAAGCAAGTTCTAGATGTCAATACCAAACATGGATATAAATGCAAAACCTTACACACACATGGCACACAATCAACGCAAGAGGGATCCGGTTGTCCCTCGAATCAAACAACAATAAAAATCAACAATGCCAAGTGGGTCATAACGAGTCAAACAAAAACAATTTGCAAGTGCTTTCAAGAAAAGTGATACAATATTAAGGCATGCTTTCACATTTGAATAAGATTATCTTAAGGAATTATTTTCCCTCAAGCAGGTTGTCGTCCACCCGTCATCAGGAAAAGCCCTTTCTATGACTAAGAAGCAAAAACAACAAGAAAATCCTAACGGATGACTCATGCCACTACTGAGGGCCTAATCGAAAAAACAAAATCTTTTTTTTTTCAAGTAATCCTAATTAAAAAGAAAGATTAACTAGAATTAGATCCTAAAAAAAAAAATCCTAAGGCATAAGCATCCTGTTATATCCCGCATTTTTGTACATTGAATTATTCGTAAGCTAATCGACATAAGTTTAAGGACAAGATTATTTTGGGATATGAGATAGGGACTTTTAATCCCCGATTTTAATTAGTGCACGATTTGCTTGTAAAATTCAATTAGTGTAGAAATATTAGTGGAGATTAGGGATTAATTAACCATGATTAGATTATTAAGTGGGGATTTTTGATAATTAAGGATTAATTAAGTGTGCTAAATGTACCCCACTACAACATGGCCAAATCTGATTGGTCCATGCCATAGTGGGGCATATGTCAACTTAGAGGGCAGCATATAAATAGCATAGATGACTCATAATTCATGATCATCATTCACATAGTTGAATTAAGAAAGAGAAGCTTTTCATCTTCACCAAGTTGAGAGAGAGAGAACCACGGCCATGGCAGCTTTATGAAGCTCACGGCCAGCCTTTATTTTACACCATTAAATTGCTAAATCTCATCTTGAATTGAAGAAGGAAGTATGAACAGCCATGGCTGCCAAGCTCACGGCCATGGCAGCCCTTGATCAACCTCAAGTGTTGCAAGAAAAATTAAATTCCTAAGGTGTTCTAAGCATTTAAGGGAGCAGCAAGATTAGAAGTTAAGTTGAAGAAAATGAAGTGGTGCAAATGGTGCAAATTGTTGTAGAATCTGTCCTAGTTAAATTTGAGGTAAGATTTCTCCTTTTTGTCATGAAATTGGAGTTGATGATGTTGTAATGAAGGGATTAATTTGTGTTAAGTGGAATTGGATGCAAGAAATTGTATATGTTAATGTTGAGGTTCTGTTCGGGCCGTGTTGGGGCTGTTTTAACTTAATAATGGTGGATTAATTTTGATTAGTGTTGTCGTTATTGTTGTCATGGATTATATGATGAAAGTGAAGGAATTTGATTTTTAAAGTTGAAGTTGTATTTATTTTGCGGGCTGTTTTAAGAACTTGTTGTGATATTAAGGTAGTTTTCTTGGGTATGAATAATTGATGTTGTTGTCGTGTATTTGCTGATGTGATTCACAAATTCAGATGGAAGAAGCGTATGTGGTCTGCCTGGCGTATTCTTAGATGTTCATGAGATTATCGAGCATTGTTATGTTGTAATTAGGGGCTGTTTGGGACGTCTTTGTTGTTCTTGTTGAATTGGAGGACTAAGTGTAGTTAAGGTTATGCATTATGTTGTTGTAATTGTTGGACTATTATTGAATATTGTAATGCGTGGGCTGATTGGAATGTATGCGGGCTGTTTCGGAGTACTTTTGAATCTTGTTTTGGCTAGTCTTGATGTAGTACTTGAACGTGTGGTTGTTGATGTAAACTTGGTCATTTTATAGTTGGCTTGAATATGAGGGAAATAAACAATATAGGGGAAATGCCGCCCAATTTTCTAGAAATAAGCTACTAACGTTGGAATACGTTTTGAACCTTTCCGTAGCTTAACCATAGTTCTTAACGTTTTAATAGAGGTTGAGGTACTTCGGGCAGCGTATACGTATTGTATCACAGATAAGAGTTAAAGGTATGTAAAGCTATCCCTTTTTTCATTTGGCATGATCTATATGAAATAAACCGATGACGAATGTATAAGCTCCTATTCTTAGAGACACTAGGATGGCTAATGTCCTTGACTTCCATAAGCTATTTCATATTATCTTGATACGTGTCTATGATTCCTGAGGTTCTATTTGATATAATCCATAGTGACATTCAAAGGGTACTTGACATGACTGTCGTCTTTGATATTCAAGTGTTAGTTCATTCTACTTATGCTATTGAGTCTCAGCTGATGATTTAGTTTGCATATGGTTGCCCACTACTCTGCTCGTGCATACTGTTATTATATCTTTCACCGAGTCCCGAGTCGGGTATGTTTTCGTGCACAGTTTCACTGCATTGTTCACCGAGTCCCTCACTAGAGGGCCGAGTACGGTATATATATATGATATGATAATGTAATGATGGTGTCACGACCCAACCCCGTGGGCCGTGACTGGTGTCCTACTTGGACACCCATACGTACCTACCTAACAGATCCGACATACCAAATTTCTAATTCCGTTTAAACATACATAAATCCACACAGATATAAGGTGCGTCGCACGAACATACATATACACATATACGTACTGAAACCTGTACAGAAGCCGCTAGGGCCATTATATCAGACAAAATCACATATCGCACATACCTACCCAGACAGTGACAACCCACACCTCACGAGATATACGTCGCACCTCCCTAATATACAAACGAGAATCGAAGACGGAATCGAAGACGGACGGGGGGCCCCGCCGTACCCAAATGATCATATATACGGTAACAATACATGTAAGATATATACCAAAAGTATCGACTCCGGATCGAAAGGAGCTCTCCGGACGACAGACAATATCCTAAACCGGCGCGCGTGCGCGCGCGCGTCCGTACCGTGGGCACGTAATACGCCCCGCGAAGCAAGGGGGTCAGTACGAAGATGTACCGAGTATGTAAAGCGGAAACATAATATACATAAATATAATAACCAGAATCAGATACGTAAAATCGTAACAGACGAATTAATATATATAAGTAGTAGCGGACGGGAATCGGATTCGTAGCGGAGTCGAACTTACGGAGCGTACGGACGGTATTCTCGCACGAGGAATCGGATCTCAAATGTATAGCAGACAGAATTAGAATACGGGTCAGACGTACAGAAATGTGACAGACAGAATCAGAGTCCAAATCAGACATACGAAGCGCGCATGACAGAATCGCATGCAGAGTCATAATCATATGCGACGGACATATCGTAAATCGGATCCCAGTCACATACGTACGTATCCCGCCCCTTAATAAGGGACGCGGTAACGAACTCGGCCCTCGTAGTACGGGACGCGGTGGGACGAACAGAATCGTATCAAATGCCATCACGGCCGCCATCCCCATAATATCACATAATCGATCATATCGATCATATCGATACGACAGTAACCCGACCCGCACAATCCGAGGGACGCGGTGAACAATGCAGCCGAGGTGCACGAATCACGAACCCGGCCCGGCGCAGTGAAGGAAGCATTGGGACATCCACGACGAGACAAATGAGAAACCATATACATACGTACCGACATACAGACACATAAACCGAGATAGCTCAGAAGGTAAATCAAATCAGAATAGGCGGATCATATCGGAACGTAATATCCAGAATCGTAACCAGAGGTCGGAATAATAGTCAGACTCAGAGAGACAGTCATAATGCCTATTAGTTAGCAGACGGAACATAATCAAGAGTTAGCTATGAAAAACAGACAAAAACAGATCGATTTGAACCATACCGGGAGTATCGGGGTATCGTGGGCCCACCTCGGACCAACCATAATAAAGGGCGTAAATTATAGATAATAAACCTTAGGGAGTCGTCCAAAATCATTTTAGAATGCTTCGACTCCATTTATGGAAGTTATATACTTATAGGCCAAATTGGAGGAAAAGGGTTCAATCTTATCGACATTTTTGCGCCAATTTCAATCTCGAATTACGAGAAGCGTAAATGTCATCGAGGCTCGCTGTCAAGCCTATTAGACTCAGAACATGCCAAAGAAAGATAGGGAAGGCTTTACATACCTGGATTACGCCTTACGTGCGTCCAATCTCAATTCCCGTTTCGCCCAAAAACTGCAAATGGTCATTCTTACCAATTACTATTCATGCAAACTAACATTTCAATCTCGGGGTTACACTTGGCTACCGAAATTCCGGCAGCACTTCCCCTATAATTATGACATCCCCGAGACTTAGTCTCGGCTCAGAATAACCAACAACAACCAACAACAATACCAACAAACACAATAAAACGCAATATGACCTATTTGGTCATTTTTCCAACACAATGTCATAACCTCCATTTTCAACCTCATATTTCCAATTCAATCCCAACATACTAATCAAAATCATTATAATTCCATTCGGAAACATATCATAATCATTTCTACCACACATATACAAGATATACATAAAGTATACAAAACATGTAAACTTTCCACCAAAATCACAATTTATCCAATTCTTCCAATCTTTAACATACAAGTTCATAACTCATTTCCATCATCCAAATTCATCAACCTTAATCATATTTTACACCTTAAACATTTCATTCCCATTATTACATAAATTCATACTAAATCAACATAAACTTCCACATTCCATTTTCATACAATCTTACTTCATTTTTCCTACACTTACAATACAAAGATCATAACTACACACCTAACACATTAAACAACATAATTCACCACCATTTCCACTTCACCATAGCTCACGGCCAACTTCCCAATTTTCCAATTCAATCAAGTTCATTCTATTTTCATTTCCAATGTGAATTCTTCCATAAACACAACTAGAATACAACATAAAATCCAACATATCTTACCTACACAACCAAGCATGCTCACGGCTACACACACTCCCACACATAGTCACGGCCATGCACACATACATCTAACTTCCATAATTCTCATGCACTCTTCATATATTACAATACATACATAATTTCTTCAACAAAATATAAGAATTCTTACCTTTTCCAATTCAATTCCTCTTGCCAAAAGAAATGCTTCCTTGTCTTGAAAGTTATATCAACTTGTAGAGCATCCCAAGCTCACTAAGAATATATGAAAATTTCAATTTTTGAATCAAGGTTGAAGGGCTAGAAAAATTTTCTTTTTTTTTTTCTCTTCTTTCTCCCTAAACCCGAACCCTCTTTCTTTTTTTTTTCTTGATTTTTCCTTAGTTTTCTTGAAGGTTCTCAAGCTCTTCCTCCCTTATATGCATTTTAATCACATGCAAAATTAATAAATTAGGTGGGTTGGGCCTATAGTTGGCCGGCCACCCCCTCAAGATTGGGCCTAAATTTTCACTTTTTTTTTCCAAGCCCAAATCATAACAATTCTTGTTTCATAATTCCCGAAACGAATTTCCAAAATTTCCAAATTTGTCCTTAGGCCTTATCCGGTGTTTTCACGTTCAAATTTCCATAACCGGCATACACTTACTAAGAGAATCCAAATTTTGGCCTTATTTCTCACAAACCAAAATTATGTTCAAGTTTTCCAAATATGCAAAAATGCCGGATATAACAGATGGCACCGAGTCCCATGATGGGCCGGGCATGGTATACATGTATACGACTTATTCACCAAGTCCATAATGGGCTGGATATGGTATATGATATAATTATGCATGATTTTCATTTCATAAGGCACAGGTAAAGTGATTTCTTGATTGTCATACTTGTCTCCTGTAATCTCTATTTTAGTTATGATCCTCTTTATTGTATTTCATGCTTTATATACTCAGTACATATCTCGTACTGACCCCCTTTCTTCGGGGGGCTGCGTTTCATGCCCGCAGGTACAGATACTCGATTTGGTGATCCTCCAGCTTAGGACTTCTACTCAGCTGTCTTGGAGAGCTCCATTGTTCCGGAGCCTAGACTATTTTGGTACAGATCTTTTGATGTAGATTTATGTTTATCCAGGGGTACGGCGGGGCCCTGTCCCGCCATATTTCACTTTGATACTCTTAGAGGTCTGTAGACATATGTGTGGGTTGTGTATAGGTGTTGTTCAGCTGTGTCGATATGACTTGTTTTAGGATGTTTCCGTACGTAGTGGTAGCCTTGTCGGCTTACGTACTGTGTTATGCTTGATTAGTTGTGACTCCTCAGGAGACAGGTTATCTTGATATATATGACGTTCTGAGATAACATCTTATTTTTGCAAGCTTCCATATTGTGTTTAGTTTCAGTTTGACTATATCTAATAGGTACGTATATGAGTGTCCAGCTCGGGCACTAGTCACGGCCCACGGGGTTGGGTCATGACACATCCTCTATCTCGAGACGTACTCGCACCCCACGCTTACTTTCATGCACTGCCCTCAATGCGTATGGAAAGATAAAAACAAAAGTAAGGCGAGAGATACTCCCTGGGGCCCACTAGGGCCTAATCATCCTCATCAAAATCATCAACCTCGCCATCCTCAGGCTTGGCTTCCATTGCAGCATCTTCTTCATTCTCTTCCCCCATCTGGGACTCTACCTCCTCACCAGCAAGTTTGCCGCGTGGCTTGTTTTCCCATAAGAGCTCTGGAGTATAGGGTGTGTGGGACCGCAGCAAACACGCTGGATAGATCGACGTCGAAGTGCTCGACGGCCATCGTCATCCCCATAAAGTGAGCGTCAGCCAAAGTAGATTGGGCGCCCTCTCCTCGGCGAGTGTGTAAGCCCTCGCTCGCTTGCTCAACTTTGGTGCCTTGACATTTGAAATATCAAGGACATCCTCAGGAGGTGGTAACACTCTCTCAGACGGCTGTGCTAATATGTCATTCAAGTTCATCAAGTAAGCCGTGAGAGTGCTGTCGAAACTCAACTTCAGCGGGGTGTGTAATTGAACCTTTTTCATCAAATACCCTATGTTAACGGGCTGTCCCGTCATAAGGAAGTATACAATGCAGACCTGCTCCTTTTTCACCTCAAAGTAGTGCTCCAATGGCCAGATTCGGTAATTCAACAAACGCAACCATACCCGCGCCTCCTGATTGAAATTACTCATCTTCATGTACTTATGCTTTCGATATTTTCCCGCATAACGGGCCTATGAGGCTTTGGAATCAACACCACAGAAGGTTTCCCAAATGGTCTTGTAATCAGGCTGGTGAATGAAGTCCAGCAGCGGTTGGGTAGGATAATCGGGGACTTCCAAGCGTGCACATAAGAAAGATGGTGAGATGGGTATATCCCCTCCCCTGCAATAGATAGTCGGCTCCCATGTGCCATGTCGAGTAAATGTGATATTGGCGTAGAGCTCGTGGACAAGATCGATGTTAACTAGCCCCGGTGTCTCAAAGATGGACACCCACCTTATGTCTATAAGCCGACTGTACACATTCCTGAAGTGGCGCTGCAATATGGATGTACCCGGCTGTGGGGTTGAATGTGTCGCGCCAATCCTCCCCTGATACACCGACATCTGGCCTGGGCCTGGACGATGGAGCATGAGGGATAGGGACGGTTGGTTGCTTACCCCGCCGATTGTGATTTGAGTGTCTTTTTAGCTTGGGGGGGGGGGTTTCCTCTCTCTCATTTTGCGCCTTGAGAGGTAGAAGTGGCGTACCGATTTTCCCTTACCTTTGGCGTTAGCCATTTTGCCTACAAAACAACACAATACCAAACAAGAATCCAATAAAAAAAACAAAGGAGACGTGAAATGACCCCACACTTAAGTCTTTTCCATGTTTTCAAGTTTAGAGTTGTGTGGCCCAACTTTTTGATTCTTTTTTTTTCGGGCCTTTTCATAATTAACACCTAAGTTGGGGTTGAACCGACCCCATACTTACTTCAAACTACTTACAAAAGAGGAATTCAAAGAAGTTAACTAAGTTGGACTAGAATAAATAAAAAACAAAAATCAAGAAGCTAAACTAGTTTCATGTTTTAGGACTTTGGGTTGGTGGTTCATGATTTTTTTCTCAACCCAATTCACAATTTTTTACGCACAATCGATGTCCAAGGGTTCGTACAACTATTTAATGTCATATTGCTACTCAAGACTTCACAATTCCACATAAAAATTCATTCGAGCATTTTTACGAACACTTTGCGGGCATAGAATCATCCCTTTGAATTTTAAGAAACAATGGTGGGTTTAAAACCCTCCGTTCTACAATGGGAGTTATCTTCTAGATCGAGACATCAATAACAAACAAGCAATACCAATCCCGGCCCCAATTTCGCGCAAACCCAATAACCCTACTTTCACAACTTCAATTTTCAAGAACAAGTGAAAAGAAGAAAAGATGGTGCTTACCTCTTGATGTTATGAGATGAAATCACAAGTTCTTGAAGTTGTATGTGGGTTTCCTATGGATTTTGGGGAAAGGGAAGTGGAGGAATTCGAATTTTTAAGAGGGGTGGGGAGAGAGAGAGGTGTTTTGAGTGGAAGAGGGAATAGGAATGGGAGGGGCGGATCTGCCCTTTTAAACTTAAAAAAAAAAAATCGAACCGCCTCATGCGAATTGACCCCTCGACACAAGTCCAATGTGGAATATTTATTTTTGAAAAAAAAATAGAGTAGTGTGAATTTTTGAAAAAAAAATCAGAGTAGGCGTCACACCCGCGTCGCGGGTGCAACGTGAAAAAATCAGCTGTAGGAATTTTTTTTTTTAAAAAAAATTAGAGTAGGCATCACACCCGCGTTGCCGGTGCCACGCTGGAAAAAAACAGCTGTAGGAAATTTTTGTTCAAGCGTTGACCCTGCGTCGAGGGTCCAACTCATACATCAAACCTGGAACAAATTTCAACTTTTTTCGCATGTTTTGTGGTCCTCCTCCTTCCCTGGTCCTGCAACATGAACAAATGTAACCTATATGTACAAAAACGTTGGGTTGCCTCCCAACCAGCGCCTTAGTTAAGGTCATGGCATGACCCTTTTTGTATTTTTCTCACTTTTTCATTTTTTTTGTTCTTTTTCTTCATGCTACTCTTACAAACACGGGTTGCCTCCCAAGAAGCGCTTGATTTAGCGTTGCAGCATGACGTAGGCTTTACTCAAGCTTCTCTAAATCCACCAAGGTCTTCTCTGGATTGATGACCTCTCCAAATTAGTACTTGACCCTCTGCCCATTTACCATGAGTGTTCGCTCTGCATTCAGCGGTTTCAGCTCAACCGCCCCATGTGCGGTTACCCGAACAACTTCAAATGGACTAGACCACTTGCTTTTCAACTTCCCTTAAAAAATCTTCAGCTTAGAGTTATACAACAAGACTAACTGCCCAGGCTCAAAGTCACGAGGTTGGATGCACTTGTCGTGAATTCTCTTAGTTCGCTCCTTGTACATTTTCACGTTCTCATAAGCATGATAGCGAAATTCCTCTAACTCGTGCAGTTGCAATAGTTTCTTTTCTCCAGCTTGAACCATGTCTAAATTCAGCTTCCTTATCGCGCCAATATGCTCTATGCTCAAGCTCAGTTGGTAGATGACATGCCTTACCAAAGACGAGCTTATAGGGAGATGTGCCAATAGGAATTTTATAGGATGTTCTGTATGCCCACAGAGCATCATCGAGCTTCAGCGACCAATCTTTCCTACTCACGCTCACAGTCTTCTCCAAAATCCTCTTAATTTCTTGATTCGATACCTCCACTTGACTACTCGTCTAAGGATGATAAGCAGTCGCTATCTTGTGTTTTACCCCATATTTGAGCAATAATTTGTCAAAGAGCCGATTGCAAAAGTGCGCACCTTGATCGCTGATGATGGCTCGAGAGGTCCCAAACCTTGTAAGGATATTCTTCTTCAGAAATCTTGCCACCACACTAGCATGATTGGTGGGAAGTGCAATGGCCTCCACCCACTTCGAGACATAGTCTACAACAACCAATATGTACTTATTCTCCTTGGACGGTATGAAGGGACCCATGAAGTCGATATCCCACACATCAAATAGTTCGATCTCTAAGATGCCCTTCAAAGGCATTTCATGACGCTTGATGATATTTTCGGTTCTTTGGCAGTTATCGCAGGCTCTCACAAATTCATGAGCATCTTTGAACAGAGTGGGCCAATAGAACCCGGATTGAAGTACCTTCACAGCTGTTCTGTCACTTGCATGATGACCACCATAAGGTGACGCGTGACACTTCACAAGAATCGTGGGGACCTCTTTCTCTGGGATACATCTTCTAATTAGCTGATCTATGCCAACCCTGTATAGATAGGGCTCATCCCATACATAGAAACGACTATAATGCAATATCCGCTTCTTCTTCTGGTGATTAGCGCCCGGGAGAGGGGGGGGGGGGGGCGCAAATCTCACTTACTATAAAGTTCACCATGTCTGTGTACCATGGCACCTCAGCTGATTAAAGAGTAAAACGATGTTCATTAGAAAAAGTCTCCTTAATCACCACTACTTCATCTACATGTTCCCGATTTCCCAATCTCGATAAATGATCTGCTACTTGATTTTCTGTGCCCTTCCGGTCAAGAATCTCAATGTTAAACTCTTGCAACAACAACACCTAACGAATAAGCCTCGGCTTTGCATCCTTTTTCGCAAATAAATAACGAACTGCAGTGTGATCAGTATATACAATCACCTTCATGCCCACAAGATATGATCGGAATTTGTCAAAGGGGTAGACAACCGCTAATAACTCCTTCTCTGTGACAGTATAGATCTGGGCTGCATCAAGTGTCTTGTTGGCATAATAAATAGGATGAAAATCCTTGTCTCTTTTCTGACCAAGGACAGTACCCACAACAAAATTACTTGAATCACACATCAAAATAAACGGCAGAGACTTATTGGGTTCGATGATAATAGGAGCAGACACTAACCTCTGCTTCAACTCATCAAAAGCCGTCAGACAAGCTTCATTAAACACATACTTCACATCTTTCTCTAAAAGCTTGCACATTGGATTAGCAACTTTAGAGAAGTCTTTGATGAACCGTCGATAGAAGCCTGCATGCCCAAGAAAATTGCGCACTCCCCGAACTGAAACATGTGGTGGAAATTTTCCAATTGCTTCAATCTTCGCTTTGTCAACTTCTATTCCCTTGCTCGATATCTTGTGCCCAAGAACGATGCCCTCTCGAACCATGAACTGACATTTTTTCCAGTCAAGTACCAATTTCGTTTCTTCACAACGAGCTAACACGGCATCAAGATGGTTCAAGTAGTCATCAAAAGAATCCCCAAAAATAGAGAAGTCATCCATAAATACCTCCACATAGTTTTCCACCATATCGATGAAAATAACCATGATACATCGCTGGAAAGTACCTCGAGCATTGCACAAACTGAAAGGCATCCTCCAAAATGCAAACGTGTCATATGGACATGTGAATGTGGTCTTCTCTTGATCCTCAAGTGCAATCATGATCTGGTTGTAACCTGAATAGCCATCTAGAAAGCAATACTAATCGTGCCCAGCCAATCTATCGAGCATCTGATCCATAAAGGGCAAAGGAAAGTGATCTTTTCTGGTGGCGTTGTTCAGCTATCAATTCATTCTTCTCGTTCTCTACCACAGTCATGCCCCCTTTCTTTGGGACACATTGTACAGGACTTACCCATTTGCTGTCAGAGATGGGATAAATAATGCAGCTTTCAAGCCACTTGATTACCTCTTTCTTCACCACCTCCTTCATGATCGGGTTCAGTCGTCTCTGGCACTCAACACTCGGCTTGCTGTCCTCCTCCAATAATATTTTGTGCATGCAAAACGAACTACTAATACCTTGAATATCAACTATCGACTACCCAAGGGCTCGGATTCGATCTCTTAGCACTCGTAATACACGTTCAACCTGCACATCAGTCAAATAAGGAGAGAGGATTACAGGCAATGTGGCTTCACTACCCAAGAAAGCGTAGCGAAGATGAGGGGGTAATGGCTTCAACTCAAGAACTGAAGCCTCTTCAATAGATGGTTTCGTCTTTTTCCATGACTCTGGTCTGTCTATCTCCTCAAATGGTGTGTTTGCTCGTAGATAAGCACATTAAGTGTCAAGGATGCTAAGACACTCCTCGACTTCTGCATCAATCATCAAGTCTTCCCCATACACCAAAGTTGTCTCCAAAGGATCTCGCGAAGCTAGAAAGTAATCTAACTTTACATTAGTGAGCTCGAGCTCCACCACAGTAATCACCTTCAACTCCTCATAATGGGTTGGAAGCTTGGTAGCTTAAACACATCAAAAGTAGCCTCTTGTCAATCAACTGTCATAGACATCTTCCCATCTCTCACTCGGATCACAGCATCAACAGTAGCCAAGAATTCGCTCCCCATGATGAGAGGAACACTCTTATCTGCCTCATAATAAAATATCACAAAATTAACCGGTAGAATAAACGGGCCTACCTTTACAAGAACATCCTCAGTAAAACTATCAGGATAAGAAAGAGATCGATCAGCCAGCTGTAAATGTAATAGTCATTGGCCTAGGCTCACAAAAGCCCAATGTTCGGAACACAGAAGTGGGCATCAAATTAATACTAGCACCCAAGTCACACAATACTAGCCCAACTTCAATGTTGCCAATAGTAATCAAAATCGTGAAGTGGCCCGAATCTTTCAGCTTTGGAGGAATTTTACTCCTCACTCTAGAACTGCACTCCTCAGTAAGTGCAATAGTCTCAAACTCTGTCCAACGCCTTTTGTTCGTAACCACATCTTTGATGTACTTAGCATATTTTGGAACTTCTTGCAAAAGCTCCACCAAATGTATGTTGATATGTACCTGTTTTAAGAGTTTAAGATATTTCTTGCAAGCCGAATCTACTTTTTGTTTCTGAAGTCGCTGTGGAAAGGGAGGGGGTGGTCAAACCACTTCTTCTACATACTGCTCTGCGACTGTCTGCTTTGGCTCAGGTCGCTTAGCAGCGATGAGTTCTGCTTCTGCTATGCTCTTCTTTTTTGGAGGGACTTCTTCTAGTTCTCTGCCATTCCTTGCACTCCTTTGGATTCTTCTTAGTATCACTAGGAAGAGCACCCGGTGGTCTGACATTCTGCATAATAGCCATCTACCCCATCTGACGCTTAAGCTCATGAATAGATTTCTGCATCTCACTCTGAATTTTTTGATTCTGCTGCTGCATTACTTGTGTTTGAGCGATAAGCTGCTTCATCATCTCTTACAAATTGCTAGCTGGCTGAGCCTGAGGTTGCTGATAATTGTTCGGCTTGTGGAAGTCCTGCTTCCTGAATGGAGTGTTGTAATTATTTTCGTAATTATTTCCATAATAGTTCACCCAATTTCCAATACCACGATTCTGCTGCCCCATAAAATAGACAAACTCTGGATTCAATGGGCAATTTCTATAATCATGCAACTCACCACAACTTACACATGCTGCCTGCTGAATATGTTGAACTGGTTGGATCTGCTAAACTTGAGGAAACGCCCTAAACATCACATTAGTAAGAATACTTATATTAGCCCGAATAGCTGCAACATTATCAACTTGAAGGATCCCAGCAGCTTTCTATGGTAACCCCCGGCTAGTTTTGTGATACTCATGATGACTTTCAGACATCATCTCAATGAGAGCTTCCATTTCTTCATATGTTTTGTTTAAAATCTTCCCTTGAGCTGAAGCATTCAACAAGGCCCTTGATTCATGGTTAAGTCCTTCTACAAAATAGTTTCCAATGATCTCATTTGGCTGCATGTGATGTGGGCAATCTCGTAAATAACCCTTATACCCTTCCCAAGCGTGTGGTAGAGATTCTGAATCTCTCTGAGTGAAGTTAGCAATTCTTCCTCGCAGCTCCTTTGTTTTCTTGGGTGAGAAAAACCTGTCGATGAACTTATTCGATAATACCTCCCAAGAAGTGATAGAACCTGCAGGCAGATTTGTCAACCACTCCCTCGCTTCACCAATCAATGAGAACGAAAATAAAGACAACTTCACATAATCATCGGGAACATCTCTCTATTGGAAATTCTCGCTCAACTCCACAAACTGCATCAAGTGCTTATGCGGTTCTTCGCTAGACTTACCCATATACTAGCACATATCTTTGCGCAGCCCTTTGTTCTTCTTTTAGCTCAAAATTTCCAGTAATGTCAGGCTTAACGATAGCCTTAGCAATAGTTGCCAGACTAGGTCTAGCATAACTGGACAAAAGAATCTGCTATTCTTGTTCCCTCGTAGCCGCTCTTGCACCCTGTTCATCCCCGTTTCTGTTTCTATCCCTTTCTGTCTCCTCGAGAGCAAGTCTTGCTGCTTTATCAACTATTTTTTTCTGTCTGTGTAAAGTTCTTTCAATTTCGGGATCAAGATCAACTAACGGTTTTCCTAAACTTCTAGTGCTTGGCATAAACCAGAGAAACCTAAAGTGACATAAGTAGACCAACGAAAAAAATAAAGACTTGAATAGAAAAACAAACTCAAATTAGAAAAATAGTAAATTTTTCTAAGTCCCCGGCAACGGCGGCAAAAACTTGTTGCTCCCAAACGCACACGCAAATATACGCGGTTGTACAAGTAATATAGGCTTTTAAGTCCAGATATCGATCCCACAGAGACTTAGATTCTACTGTTAAACTAATTCAAATTCGAAACTATTCAAGAAAGTGAAAATCAAGGTGTTTGTTGTAACTAAACTAAAACTGAAAAGTAAACAATTTGTGATGGGTGTTTTTGTGACTGAGAGTATTTTGACAAAGACTGTAACATTTATCAGATGAGAGAAAGTTCCAGGTCATGGCTTTCAACAATCCAGTTGATCTTCTGACAATTCTACCTATCTTATTTCCTGGGTTGCTAGTTGAAGGGTTAATTATAACTTTATGAGTATCTTCCGAGTTGCTCACAAGCCTGTAGATGCTACTATAACGCCTATATCCATATGGTCGCTAGAGGTAACAAGAACGCATTTACTTCTCCGTATTCAACTAAGCAAGGCTAAAGGGTATATTCCTATCCTCATTAGCCAAACGATTATATCGAACAAGCCCTATTTATTCTTATTACACATGCAAATTCTCTATCCCTAGTTCAATTCACACGCCACAGATAGTGTTCAACTATTGGCCAGATAATCAAACAATTAAGACCAAGAACAAATAAGCAACCCAAAATATGGAAAATCAATAGATAATAATTATCGTCAAACCAACTATCATGTCTTTCGCCACAACCCTAGAATTAAGAAGTTTAGCTACTCATGATTCTCAATGAACAATAAGAATTCATGAAGAAACTAGGGTTGAAAAAAGATAAAAGTGAAATAAAATCTAGAGAGAAGGTAATATAACGGCTTACAAGTCTTGGAATAATCCCAGCACGTCACTAGTAACGAACAAAACATCTATTTATAGTTTAGGGTTGTTAACCAAATAAAAGGGTCCTAATCCTAATTAAAATCGGACAAAACTGGGCATTCCCGCGTTAGCCACACGTCGCGGGTCCAACGCGGGGTCTTCAGTGATTTGGGCCCTCAATTGTGCTGAGCCCGCGACGCGGGCGTGACACGGATTGTCAAAGATTTTGCAGCTCGTATTTTTCGTCATGGCCCTGCGACGCGAGCCTTACGCTTGAGTGTCACCTCGCATTGCATCCGCGACGCGGGGCTGGTACAATTTCCTTCAATTTTTCCAAAAAATCTTCGAAGTGTCGTACGCTCCTCTCGTTTACTCGTGTGCGCAATATCACCTCCAGAATCAACCAAAACTGCTCGGTTTCCTAATGTTTGTCCTCATCGTACCTATACATATGAAATATAGCGACTTAAGCTCAAATACGACGATTTCATCATAGATTAAGCAATAAAAGTCATAAGAATAGGATGTAAAATGACACGAAATATCAGAGAGTGATTCTAAAATCCATGAGGGAAAATAGTTAGAGAGATTTAATAATATCATAGTGACGGTTCAAGGAATTTATGATATCTTGGTATAAAGAGTAGAATATTGGTTAGTTGATACAGTAATATTTTGTTCTACTATACTCTCTACTGCAATGGCTAGTGAGGATAATGAAGTTGTCGAAGTTGTCACTGATCTCTATCCCCCATCTCCGAATTTACAAAAACGGCCGCGTTCATCGTTTCTACCATTTACACAACATCTTCTACGTCCCACCAGCACCAGATTCAGATCCAGACACAGGTGTCTACTCTAAAGATATCACCATCAACTCTCATGTATCTGCCAGACTCTATTTACCAAACAAGTCCACAAACCAAAAACTTCCAATAATAGTATTTTATCATGGTGGCGGACTCATTCTTGGATCAGCATTTTTTAACAAGTATCATTGTTTCCTTAATCTCTTGGTTTCTGAGTCCAACTCAATTGCTGTGTCAGTTGATTACAGGCTAGCCCCAGAACATGACGTGTCAACGGTTTATGAAGATTCTTGGACTGCCCTTCAATGGGTCGCTAGCGGATATGATTCGTGGCTAACAAGTCACGGTGATTTGAATAAGGTGTTTTTAGTTGGGGAAAGTGGTGGGGCCAATATAGTTTTCAACATGGCTATGAGAGCAGGCAGAGAGAAGCTAAATGGTGACGTTAAACTAAAGGGTTCTATTCTTGCTTGTCCTTATTTCTTAATCCCGCATGAAAATGTTGATGCGGAGGCTTACAAGTTATGGGCCAAAGTTCTCGGTCCAAAATTAGAATCCCCTTTTGATTGTCCAATGATTAATCCTCTTTGTAAAATGGGTCCCAGCTTATCAGGGTTAGGATGTCCAAAGTTGCTTATGTGTATTCTTTGAGAAAGATGAATTGGTTCCCGGAGAAATGGTGGTGCAATTTGTTGAAGGTGTGAAAAAAAGTGGATGGAATGGACAGCTAGTGTTTTTTGTGGTCGAAGGTGAAAGTCATTCATTTTTTATTGAGGATCCAGAAACTGAGAGAGCTAGAGATCTCATTAAGCAATTTGCTCCTTTCATCCAAAGCAAGTGATTAGATATTTGTTATTATGGCTGAGTTGTGTTACTAGCTGGTGAATAATTGATTATTAGGTTGCTTCAGATTACTACTACATCATCTATTGATGACTTAGTATCATCTTTAATCTTGTTCTAATAAAAGTCTTAGCTTGTTGTTGATCACTCAAGCTCTTTTAGACATGGTAGAATCAGATCGAAGCAAGCAAGAGAATCCCCATTCAATGATGTTTTGGTCTATCCTAATAAATGATGCATTTTTATATTTAGAAATAATTTAATTTTAAACATTTCATTTTAATCTTAATGAGAAGATTTATTGCCACACAAATATTTATACCTTATTGTAAAGGACAAGCTCCAAAAGTATTTCTTTCTTTATTAAAGAATATGTTAGGTGAAAGTGCATCCAAGAAAATGAGACAAGTAATACGCAATTGAACAAAAGATGAGTCCAAATTCTTTTGTTTATAAATCAATCTATGAAAATAGAGCAAATGGATCTTATCTACATTACAAGTTCTATATTTATACTCCCTACACTACGATCTCTATTTAGTAATTAATCATTCTTTTTAATTGTAGTTTAGTCTTAGAGTTAATGTTTTGTTCTTCAAACAATACGTTTTGATTAGAGGTGTGACAAACCTCTTATGAATGTTAATTAAAGATATTAATTAAAGAGTAATTTGTCAATATTAGCATTTTGCTTCTTCCCAAACATTTTTTAAAACTAGATATAGTTATTAATGATATGGGTAATTTTGAAAATAAAAAATCAATACATTTTTAGACTTTGAAAAATTCATTCCTTTTGACTGATAAAAGAAGTGTCGAAAATTTATTTATAATGGAGTGAGAGGAGTATTAGTTATTTATAGAAGCTCATGAGTTTTAGCACCTGGCTCTGACAGAATTTTGTTTTTTTGGCAAACCTTTATGACTTTAAATATGGTCTTTTATCTATTACTAGCTTTCAAATTTATAATTGTCCTTCATAACTAGAATGGTACTTTATATGCTATTCGAGTTCACCTACAGGATTGGGGCAAGATTTGATTGTGATTTAGGTAAATTGAATCGTGTTAAACATATTGTTACGTTTCACTTTTATGCAGGTGCGTAAAAGCTACTAAGAGGTTGTGAACTCTATTCGGTTTTTATATTTTTAGAGTCGCCATTTAATTTATAAGGAAAATTAGGCAAATCAAATTAAAAAGATTTATTCAAACAAGAGAAAAATCCTTTTAAACCAGAATTCGAGGTCAGGGTTTAGGTGATCCCTTAGGGAAGGTTTTAAGCGCCCTAGTATTAAGGATCCGTACAATATGGTTGACCTACGAGCTTCAATGTGTGATTAATTGTGATTATTTGCTAAAAGAGTTTTCTTTCTTATAAAACTTGTCATGGCACATCACAATTCATTTTTTGGCAAAATGGTCCTTTATTTGATAAAAGAGGGTTGGGTTTTTCTTTAAGTAATATATAAAGTCTTAAAGTCATTTCATTTCCGAACCAAGATATGCTTAAGATTTCTCTTAGGTAGAGTCTGACTTAATTCTGGTTCAAATGTTTATGCTTTAATCCTTTACGAATTTATTGAAACAATTTGAGTGTATTATAGATTCACAAGTATATAAAAAGGGTTTAGTAATTATTTATCATTTTCCAATTCTAAAGTCAACCTTATCCTAACTTTGAAACTTTTACCTCAAATAAAATTTTAAGTATATCTCCTCTTGTTTTTGTAACTTAAGGTTTGGGATTTGGGCCCAAAAGGTTCGCAAAAAACTTTAAGTTAAGAATTTTGTGAAAATCAGTTTGCAACTTCAATCATTTTTTGAAATAAATCAGCTTTAAGTCCAAGTTTTATTAAGTATCAATTCAGCCCAAAACAGTTTTGAAGATCCAAACAGTCCAAGTCCACTTCAAAAAATGATCCATTTGTTTCCCAGGTTTTAAGGCTTAAAGGCCCAAAATGAGTCCAATTTTCCAACTCAAAACCGTTTATACATACATATATCATGTACAATCAGTTTTTTCTAAGGGATAAAAACATAAGTAGACAAAAATATAAAAATATTAACATATTCATAGCAAGTAAATGCTATCAACATTTCATGACAGGTTAAGAGTTTTATAGTAAAATAAATTGCTTTGTATAAGGAAACTGCTCCCCATTTTTTGTGGACTCTATAACTGTTTTTCTTTAGGATATTTTTGTTTTACACTTTCTCCATATATTCTAACATTTCCTCCCTAAACAGTTTTTCCAGTATATAGTCTTCGGCCTTTCTATTTTGATTGGGGGTCCATAGCATTAGACAACATAAAAAATCACGTATATTCTTACTTTTATACACAAAGTATTTCTCAAGAAAATATTATACCAAGTATATATTGTTATACCTCAATACTATTAAAATACATTTAAATTATACTATGTATATTGAAACATTGGTCTACATATTATACTTTTGAAAATGAATTATACCCGGTATAATTTGTATTTAAGTGTGTTTTCATAAAGTATAAATTAAAAATACATGTTATATACATTGAATAATAATGGTATAATGTAATTTTTATATTTAAACTAAAACAAATAACAAATTAAAATACATTCAGGTGTTAGCCAGAAAATAATGGGTTTTATTGGTTGAAGAAGATAGAGAAGTGAGAAAAATAGGGGGTGTTAGTTAAAGAAGAGAGAGAAATAAGGAAAATGCGTGTGAATCCCTAATTTGGAGGATATTCTTTTTGTCTAGGATTTTTTGTGTGTGTCATAAATGTAATAAAACATGTTCTTTTCTAAGATATGCTAATTACGTGCTTAAATTTAAAAGTGTGACCAATGGTGTAATTTTCTCTTTTTCTAATAGATCTTTCCCGAAAGACTTTATAAAATCCATATTATCCATTTCATGCAATTATGAATTTAATGTGTTTGATTTTGAAAATCATTTGAAAAGCCTTTCCTAACTTCTACGCGAAATTCCTAAGTTCTAACGCATTTGGGTTCCAATAATCACAAGTGTTTGTTTACATATACAATACATATACATATAGATACATAAAAGGAATGAATAAGGAAAGGGGTTAGGTTAGTGGGTCTACCGAAGCCCACTAGTTGCCATTTTAACCCATGGTTAGGCCTTCTATGCATTTCATTTCATCCTGACTCGATAAAAGGTTTTTTTGTGTGAAGTGCCCTTCAAATGCGCTAGTCTTTAATTTTTGCCCCTCAAATTGTTGGTCTTTAATTTTTCCCCTTCGCCTAAAACTTCTAGGTTCCGGATTAGAACCCCCGCTCAGTAAAAAATTAAAAGAAAATTCACCAGGTAGAAATTGGATTCGCAAGGCAGAGTTTGCTATATTTTGAAGACAAAATTCTACCTTAAGGCAAAGTTTTGGCCAAAACTCTACCTTAAGGTAGAGTTTGAAACTTTGCCTGAAGCAGGCAAAATTTTGCCTGCAGACCTAACTTTGGCCCGAATAGGCCTAAGTTGCTATAAAACTCTGCCTTGCGATTTTTTTTTTTTTTGACTGAGCCGGGGTTCGAACTCCAAACCTTATGGTATTAGGTGAGGGGCAAAAATTAAAGACCCCCAATTTGAGGGACAAAAATTAAAGACCGCCCAAAATAAGGACATTCATGCGAATTCTTTTTTTGTGCGGAGTGCCCTTCAAATGCACTGGTCTTTAATTTTTGCCTCTCAAATTGTTGGTCTTCAATTTTTGCCCTTCGCCTCCTAGGTTCCGGCTTCGAACCCCCGCTCAGTCAAATTTTTTTTAAAAATGCGGGTAGAACTTGGATTGCGAAACGGAAATTTTGCATGCGAAACTACTGGCAAGGCGAGTGCACTGTGGCTAACTTTGGCCCAAATAGGCCTAAGTTTGCTATAAAACCTTGCCTTGCGATTTTTTTTTTAATTGAGCCGGGGTTCGAACCCCAAACCTCATGGTATTAGGCGAAGAGCAAAAATAAAGACCACTAATTTGAGAGGCAAAAATTAAAGACCACCCCAAAATAAGGTCATTCCTGCGAATTGCCCGGCCTTTGGCCCAACACTGGTTCGTAGAGGAGGCCCAAATGGCTCGTGTTTTTTCCATGCAAACAAAGGAAGGGGAAAAGGAAAATAGCGGTTAGAAAGTACCTAGACTTAATAATTAATCTAACGTAAACTAAAATATATACAAGATAATCAGTCATGCATACACATATATCAGGGTATATTTCAGTTCACACATACATACAAGCAAATTGATTAAGGCAAAAGAATAAGCCCAAATGTATTAAGAATGAACTGAACAAAGGCAGACCCAGTTTTAACAAATAACATTTTTTATCCTAAAGCCCATAGCGCCCAAATATACCAAGGTGTACAAAGACTATATATATTCGGTATACCTATGTATATCCTCCATTTTTGTAGCAATTTTTAGAAGAGTAGAAGAATAGATACAAAATCATAAATTGAAGCTAAACAGCAAGAGGAAAATACATCATCTTATTCAACTTCAATATACACTCATTTTATGCTTAATAGTACTTAACATCATGCTCTGATTTCAATTCTGGACAGGGTAGATAAACTAATGTCAGGAACACATGCAAATTTGAGCTTGCTTAAGGGCAATCAACTCATATCATATACCCTTTAACTTCTCACATAGAATTTAGAAGGGATTAAGGGGATGGGATATATACGGATTCAGTACTTGAAGATAAATATCATCTAACCAATACCCTCAAGTAAACCAACTTCAATAGGACCATTAACTTAGACAAAACAAAAAAAAGAACTCAGCAGGGATAGGGCTTGCCCGACAGTTTTAGATACCGATAGGGGTTTTAAAACATCATGTACAGGTCACTTATCAGGAAACAAGATGCACATGAATAACCATAAGAACATAAAAAACTAATATTTGCTTAAATTTCCCTTATGGGCATATAAGACATGGTAAAGCAGCTCAAAACAATTATGCAAATTCTTTTAAATGACCTAAACCAACACTGATACCCTCAAAAGTCATATGAAAACATTAGATGGGCACACAGACCAGTACATAATCTTCTACAGAGTTAACGCATGCATCTATACTATACTCAAACTCAAATTAACTAACTGAAAGTAGCAGGGCAAGTCTATTAAAGGTTTTAACGGGGGGCATAAATTGTCAAAAATAACATATAAAGCATACTCTTGATCTCAAATGATCACTGCAAGATCCAAAAAAAATAGGGGACAGTTCAAACAGACCCATAGACAAGCTAAACAGACTGTGACCAATAATCAATGCATCATGAGTCATGTAGGAATATCATACAAGTGCACAGACCTTCATTAACTAGAATGAACATTTTTGTAGAATTAAAATAGGCATTCATATCCAAATTTTAGACTCAAATTAGTAAGCAGACAAGTGGAGGTTGCATATTATGCAAACTGATTCAATTCAAGAATGTTTATACAGTTTTTGTCTTAAGTTAAATGAAAACAGGCTCAAGTAATCATGTCAGAAAGCTTTTCAATGTAATTTCAAGTTTGTTTTACATATAAAGACTTCATATAACGTTTTACATATAAAGACTCCATATAACTGAACCAACTCTTATTTAGACATTTTGTTTGGACTTAAACCACTCATAAGTCATTAAATGATAAACCAGTTCAGCACTTTAAACCAAAGAAATATCCCACAGGTTTTTAGAACATGCTGATGAGAGTATTAAGCTAGTGATTATATTAAACACCTATAAACTTCAAGATTGGACATTTTTTGGAATCAAATCCCTATATGTTTAACTAAACCAATTGAATCTACATAAATATGCTCATACACACTGTTAATGAATACACCCAAAGGGATAAGACAAATATATGACTAACAAATAAGTGATTGAACTGGTCTAAATAAATGTCTTGATGCTATTTTTCGAAGGTAAAGGATAGCATGTTCTCTTAATAAATGAACTAAAACAAGACTAAACTTAAAGTACCTTCAAACAAATATGAACTAGTTAAACTAATCATGCTTAAGACTAGTGTACTATAACAATATTAATTGACACTAAATTAAACACAATAATCATGTCACAACTATTAACTAATCTACAAGCATTATGTTTAACCATAAAAAGGGGCTGCTAACATTACTAACATGCTAAAAATGGCAATCAACTACATAATCACCTAAACATGAACCTATAAACATACATGAACACTTAAACAACAACTAACATGAGGAGTTTTTACCTCTTTTCAGTGCAGCCAGTTGTCGAGATTGGAATTGGAGATTCATTGCCTCCTCAACCTCAATGCCCAGCCACAAAATCAAGAAAATTTTAGACTTAACTCAAAAACTAAAGAATTAGGTTAAATTGCCCAATTCTAGTCGGTCACTTTGTTTAAAAACCCTAGTTTTTGAGTTTTTAGCAATATGTGATATCTCTGTGTGTATATCGAATAATGGGTGTCTAAATTGTGAGATATGGGGTTCTTTAAATAGAACCCCAAATCTGAGGACCTTTGCCCTAATTTTCGATTTAGTGATGACACTTAGCCTTAATTGTTTTATCTGAAACTGATAATGTATCTATGACCATTTCAGCCAAGTAGATTAAAAATATGTTAATCCCTTAGCTAAAGCTTACTAATTTGAAAACCTTAAGCCTGTCTGCTGATTTGAATATGCTTGTCCATGATTTAGCATTTGCATAAAACTTGGACCAGGATAGACAAGGGCTCATAATTGGCCTCAAACAAGCCTTAATAAGTTCCAACATGCCAGCATAAGCCTTAGAATAGATCAAGGTACCAAAAAATGTTGAGATAAGGCATTGGTTGTCCTTGGATATTGCTTAAATCTGCTAAATATGCTTGAAATATGATTTCAGTACCTGAAGAGGTCTGGGGACACTAGACAAGCTAGATTTGTTTGAATCTATTTGGATGTGAATGATTTGTTTACCTGAGTCTGCTTAAATGTACAATTTGGTCCAAAGATGAGAATATGCATGTGTTGAGTCTATCTTGATCAGAGGGATTCAGAGTAGTTGTTGTGATTGAGACCTTGAGTTAACTAACTAAAAATGTTTGTCTATGTCAGCCAGGTATTTAACTACTGATCAATTCAAGGATATATTAAGATAATCTTAACTATAGTAACTTTAGTGGTTGTCACTAAAGCATGAGAATGTGGTAAAGGGGTAGGGGTGTCTCAAGAGAGTAAAGGGTGAGCTTAGGCATGAGTTGAAGGTGATGACCAATGGAACCTCTGCTCCCCTTTTATTGAAAGTAGATTCAGGGAAGGATTGGGAAGGTGATGACCCTTCATCCTATCATGTCTCTCTTTCAGGACCCTGAGGCCCTCTTTTACTTCTGAACCCCATTCCATGGCTATACGACACATAAGGGATTTGTGTTGGTTAAGAACAGCTTAATAGTATCTAGGAAATTTCTTTAAGTGCAACAGGTTTGTTTCTTTTAAACCAAAGTAAAGGGTTGAAGTTAGAGTCATGTCACAATCAGAATTTTGAGGGTAGATTAATAAGAAACTAATCAGGGTCCATGGATGATTAAGTACTCAGGTTGGGTTTGATTTGGTGATACTATTTGGATGGCTATGAGTATCCACAGGCAAGTTGTGAACCATTTGAACTACAGGAGCCATTTTAAGGGCACTGAAAAAGGATTGGGAAGAGTCAAGTCCAACTTGGCTCCTAGTACCTTTCCTCCGAATAAAGGGTGCCATGGCACACCCTATATGTCTATGGGGGATACACTTGTCATGAAAATACATTTGGCTTGACTGCTTTTACCATTAGACCAAGGATTGAGGGGTCATGGTCAAATCTCTTTTGTTTGAATAATCTGCAAGACTAAATAGGGAACCTGTTTATATGTAATGGATTTCTTTCTTTTTCCTTTATTCCAAAAAGATAAAGAAGAGTATTCTGAGGATTGTTGACATTAGGTCTTAGCTTCATAATAAATATGTTAAGATAGGCATGTCATTCAGACCATTGGACACTTCAGCAGGCATTTCTGTGCCAGTTTCTTTAAGGCGTTGGGACTTGCATAGTCTTTCCCCCCCCCCCCCCCTTTGTGATCATGTTTACAAGCTTTCTACTTCTCTCCTAGTTCATATACTCCCTTTACTTAATAAGGATTGTCTGTATTGAAGTCTGAATAGTGAAGCTACTCTGGAAACAAAAAATGGCTGAATCCAAAATCATTGGAGAGTTTGTGCACCCTGTATTGTCTCTTCCCCTTAAGGATTTTGCTGGAATTAGGAAATCTTAATTGTTCCCCTCCCCCTTTTTTTGCCCTTTTATATAGGTTGCAGTACACATATGAATGCTGTGTGCATCTCCCATGTTATTAAACTCTGATTTGGATCCCAAAGAATCACCCTTGTGTGCACTTGCTAAAACTGGATATCATGTTTGTCTCCTCCTTTCCTTTCATCTCATCTAAAACATATGTACATCTAGTATAACTTTCTGTATACTGCTTTAACCCTACTAAGACTTGACTAAGGCTTAAAGATCAATCCTGAGCCATCTCTGAATGTTTGAGTTTGTTTGCATACTGTTCTGCTTGTGCTGTACCTGTCTATTTGAACTAGACCTTGCCCTTTTGCATCCTGTTGTTTTGAATTTAGCAAATCCCAATACATGGCCTTCCTTGTTCTCCTTTGTGTTGGTTCTCTATATGAATATGGTATCTTTATCCTGTTATGAAGCAGTCAACATGTTGAATTAAATCTCCCTGTGTGTTGCTACACAAACTGATAGTGTCTGAGGATTTAACGAACCTGTGTGAGCAGCCTATCTGCCTAGTGTTGGATCAACTAGCTTGAACCTGAATTTGCCTTTGTGTGGGATCAGTATCATTACTTGTAAAATTTGAGATAGTTGTTTAGACTGTTAGTAGGACTATTAGTTCAAGGCATGTTTAAAGCTAGATTAAACACAAGAAGCATACTAAGTCATTGAGGAACGAAGAAGTATACATAGGATATACACTTAACATACTTATACTATAGACATACCATTAGAATATTAGAGGAGGGCAGTTGCGTTTTGTGAATATACAAAGTGCCTTGGGCCTTAGTCCTGGTCCAATTTAACTTAATAGGAAATTGGGCCTACCCCATTTCAGAACCTTAAAAAAAGACTATGGATCAGGCCTGCTTAGAAATAGGAAGCAAAGGAAATGGGATATGGTCCGGGTAAATTTTCCCTTTTAAACACAACTGTGGGCTGTATGATTTGGCATAATATGTGTATATATATATATATATATATATATTCTCTCCTTTATATATGTGTGATTATACATGTGTGGGATAAGATCAGTCAATTGAATCTAACTGAGGTCCTTTGTTTTCTCCTTCCTGCTCTACTGCATGGCCACTTGAGTCGGGTTGAAACCAAACATGTTATGCTAAGGCCCAACAGGTCAATTCCTTCATGGAATAATCGAGTCTGGCAAAGAAAAGGGGAAATAAATGGCATAGGCGTATTGAAGGCCCAACAATGGGTGAAAATGATTAACTAGGGGCTTGGTACGCCCCTAGCCTAACTTATCCTTAATTTTCGATTAAGTTGTGTTTCATGATTGTATTTGTATTGTAATTGTAAATACTCATTCTTATTGGAATTATGGTTTGAACTAGCTGTCTTAGGACAACGGTGCGTATACCATTTAGTCGATTTTAGGCCCCTTCAAATGACTTTAAACATAAACTCGCACTTGTTATACCTTATTTTAACCTAAGTCAAAATAGTTTACAACATCCCTGTAATTCCGGGGTTAATTAAAGTTAAGGAGTCGCCACCTAATTATTTACGGTGAATTAGGGCACCTAAAGTTAATTAAAGTTATTCTAAAGTTAATTTGTTTTTAAAGTCTACGAAACTTATGAGATTCTAAGTAAGGGTTCAACTAACCTAGAGGGAAGGTATTAGGCATCCTCTAAGTTCCATTAATAATGGTTAATCTGACCGGACTTATAGTTAATTAGGCTAAGTGTAAATATAATACTCTAAGTATTTGGAAAATAACTTATAAATATGGCTAAAGTTTTAAAGTAAAATATAATGATGTAATAATGTTATAAAAAATAAGACTTGCACAATATAATAATTTGTATGAAAAAGACTTTAAGTATTATTGAAGGTGAATTCGGGAGATGTAATAGTTTTCATGTAGGCAATAAGTTTAGCGAATTTGAAACTTAGGTAAAATTGTATTACTATGACAATGCCAACTAAAATCTGGTTTTATTATAAATATGATATAAAGGACATGAGTTTCTTTTTTGTTGACTTTATTTGATTATATTAGACCAAAAGTATGCATAGTTGAATAAATCTTAAATAATGTTTATAAAGTATGCTTGGATTAGTATTTATATGTTAGTGACGCCTTGAAAGTCTTTAAGATAGTATCACAAAGCATGGTTCTTTGGCTCAAAATACGTAATCATACTACTTTGAAAATCCATTATTCTAAAATAGATAAATATTGTGAGTATTGTAAATAACTTAATATAAAGAGAAGAAAGATGAAATTTATGGAATTAATTATTTGTTTCTCTTCTAGACTAACCACCCCTTATACTAACACTAATCCACTAATTCTACCAAGGTTCATTCTAACTAAGAAAACCAAAGTAAATAAAAATGTTAGTTGCATAATACAAGTTAAACACACAAAGTAAATAAGAGAGGGGAGAAAAAATATAATTAATGGGCTCAGCCCATTATATAACTGCTGCTGCGCCATTAGCTTTTGGGCTTTGGCCCAGAAAATTTCCTTTCTTTATTTTGTTGTTGCGGACTGAATGGACAGAGGGGGGAAAGCGATATTTCGTTGGGCCTCGGCCCAACATCGAATGCGGAAAATGACGAGTCCCTCGGACTCGTGTGCGAGATGGTCATGCACAAGATAAAAGAACAAGGATCAGTATATAATCAAGGAATAAAGTTAAACATATAAAATGTAAACTCAAAGTAGATTAATGGATTTTATATATGCCATGTATATTTGAAAACATGAAATAGAGAAAAAGGGGGGGGGGGGGGTCAAACTAATCCTATTTAGCAGAAAACAGAACATTAATCCCCTGTTTAACAGTCACAAACAATAGCTAAACATAACAACATTCAAACTAGTGTATGTTTGGCATTAATTCCACAATATGACAGTTTGGGGAAGCCCCAGAGTTGAACATTCTTATCCCAATTAAAACAGTGATACTCCGCCAAGCCATACTTGAACACTCTACTCAAACAGTGTCGCAATTAACGCGACACTACAAGGACCCGAGAGACTTTACAGAACCCAACAGGCTATTGGATCCACATTTAATGCAATAAATAGAGTTTAGCAACAAACAGAGTTTCCATGTGAATTCATTCGTGGGGAAACATAAGAATTCAACTCCCATTTGACTAAATGGCAGTAGCTAGAGTCTGGAAACAGGAGCGTAATTGATCTTAGTGGCACAGGACATTATGCAAAAAAAAAAAAAAAAAGGCTGATTAATACGCTTAAGCCATTTGTAGCCTTATTAACTCATTAGACCAAATCATAACATTACATGTACTCTGCTAACCCTGTTTAAAATCAATCAACATCTGATCTATACTATAGAATGATCAGATGGCCAATATTATCATGACAGCATATAGACATGGTCAGTCAACATAGAACACACAAGTAACATAGATGAATAACACTTCAGAGGCATGTTCAACTTTACAGGTTAACTAACAACCAATCTACACTTGACATGATGAACTTCAATATCGAAAACACAGAAGACCAAGTTAAGATGGTCCACAGGGCTACTAAAACCAGGTTAACCGATATAGAAACAGGTCTATTTATCAAGCTTAAGACTGAGGTAGAATTAAACTGTCCATGAAATCAAACCAGCTAGTTCTTGACTTAAAACAAGCTGAAACAGAACTACCAAATAAACATGACAAAACAAACAAGTTGAATGCATCGAATAATCCTTATTAACTTTTAACTAAACTAAATCTCAAAGCAGACAAGACAAACTCAACCTTATGCAAGAAAGCATTCTTGCACTTCAAATAAATTTATCAACCAACAGACTAATAACTTTACTGATTAGTAACAACGATCTGAAGACAGTTCTAAAAAAGAGTGCGGGAGAAGATTCGAAGATATGATTCAAATAGAACCTAGTTTATACTTTGTGTTAATCCCCTTAAGCTAGTTCATTTTTGGACAAATAAAAGGGTGGCGAAAGCTGTAATGGGCTCATATTTCGCAAGTTCGATGAAAAGAGAAATAAGCTCAATAACGGCACAACGACATAAAATCGAAACAAAGCTATAACTCATTTCTATTCCGATTGAGATTAAACGATTAGACCTTAACTAGCATTCTGAATTCTATATAAACGAACTAAAATATTAAACACAAAGGACAGAACTGAAGCAAAAGAGATGGAGAGTCAATGATTTTTTGTTGGTGGAGCGAACGAGGCGTCGACGGTCTCGAATCTACACTTCCGAACCCGATTAAAGTAACTAAAGTTTCAGCTCGAAAAATGAAAATAGAGTAATACATGGCTGTTTTTTTTTTTTAGACTGAGGCTGTATTTCGACGATAATTTTCAATCCCAAAATCTTATATTTTCAGAAGTGTTTCGATTTGAAAAGAAAATCGAGACCCGACTAAAAGAAACTTAAGACTTCCTCCCCCCTCTCAGCTAAGGACATAAGATCTTATTTATAGGAAATAAGGGCTAGGGTTTGAGATTCTCGAGCGGGATTTTAACTCGGTTCAAAGTTAAGTCAACGACTTTTTGCAGATCCGAACGTTAGGGCTTCAAATCACGTGATTTGATTCGGACCTTACTCAAAATGGCTAGACCCTTTTCTGATTTTTGAAGATTAATTTATTTGAAAGCGAAAAAAAGAAACGGCTTTCTCTGTCAATCGACAGAGAACTCAGATGAAGCAGACATGGAGACTCTTTTGTGGAGAAATGGAAAGATGCCTCTGTGCAAGGTTAAAGGGAGGTCGGTATTTAGCTGAGAATGGATGAGGGAGAGAGGCGAGAGGAGAGAGAAAGGGAAAGAAGGGAGGCGGCGTGAAGAGAAGAAGGAGAAAGAGATTAGGGCTGAAGCGGCTGTTGGCTAAAAGGGTAGGGTTTGTAGTACTGGGCCGGGTCAAATCTTTAAATGGATTGGGCTCGGTCCAGATTAAATGAAAACAGAAATGGGGCCTTTATACAAGGATATATACTTGATATACAGGTATATGTGTGTATATTGGTGTATATAGGCACATATACACGAGGACTTGACATTTGTTTTTAATTAGTAACCAAAGTTTAAGAAAAGACTAGTTAATTTAGTCTCTTAATCGTGACTAAAAAGTTAATTAGATGGACCGAATTAATATCTTGAGTTTCTAAATTAGATCATATATATTATGTTGTAATAATAATAATAACAATACTAATAAAAAAAAAATTCCACACTTAGATTTAATATGATAACCTCATCGTTAGTATGCAACCAAAGTAATAATAGAGTAGAACATTACCTAAGTTATATCTTATGATCAATATATAATAAGTAAGTAGCGTTGTCTGACGTGTTAATACTTAAAACTATAGTAGCAGAAATTATAATAAATTAAAGGTAAAAATAAGATATTGATTTATTAATTAGAAAAGAGGAGGGGCAAAATTAGGTGTCAACAACACTAATATAATTTTTTTTCAAAGAGGCTTAAATGGATCGTAAGATTAGACAAGCTCTTTAGAAAACAAGTTGAGAAATGGACACTAAAAGGTTTTTTCAAGCTATCTTCATAAAATCAAACCAGTTTTGCTATAAATAGAAGCAATCTGATCTAAGAAAAAATGACACCTAGCTTAGATAATTATTGATAAGTTAAACCCGATTTTGGGCCAGGCCCAACCACAAATTGATGCCTTAAAGGACTAAGGCCTGTCTAACTTAAGACCAGTCCAAACAAGAAATAAAATTGGGCAAAGCTCGTCATATTTTAAACCAAAAAAAAGGGATTAACTTTTGCGGCCCAAGCCCAACTCAAGTAAAAGGAACCATTTAAAGTATACATGCTGATTTCAAAAGAAAGAGAAAATCAAGCCATTTGTAGAACCTGGTTTTTCAAACAAATATAATTATGCTCGTAAACACAAAGTTCGGGACAAGACATTCTAAAGAACGTATCATACGAATTGATCCAAAAATGAGGTGTGTAGTTAAAATGTAAACATATATACACTTCCGTGTGTTTTCCCTTTCAAAACCAAAGACATTTGAAGACAAGACACACTTTTCTTGTACATAAAGGGAGATTATCTTTATCTGGATATTATAAATCCAAAACTAAAAGTACCATGTATAAGGGGGATATATTCAACTCTTTTCAAAACTAACGATATGTAATAAGGACAGTCTTTTACAAAAAATGTGGAAAATTAAACACTAAATAAGCAATTTAAGTAGATAGCCACACATTGGAATTCGAAGGTCAACTGTATAGTACGAATCCTTAATATTAGGGTGTCTAACACCTTCTCTAGGGATCATTAGAACGCTTACCTAGAACTTTGGATTAAGAAAGCTTTGTTCTTTGTATTTGAATAAATCCTTCATAACTAGTTTTCCTAATTTCCTAAAAATTAGGTGGCGACTCTTTTTCCAAACAAGTACGAAAGAGCACCAACAAGTTCTTAGTAGCTTTTCCGAGCACTAACCCCGCCCGTAAAATGCGAACCTTTACAATATCTCCGGAGAGTATCTTTTCCTTGATAAAGTGACGGTCAATCTCAATGTGCTTAGCCCTCTCATGAAATACCAGATTTGATGTGATATAAAGGTCCGCTTTCTTATCACACACAAGTTCCATTGACCGATTTCTCAAAATTCTAGTTCTTTGAGCAACTGCTTAATCTAAACTAGCTCACAAGTTGCTACAACCATTGCTCGATATTCATTCAACACTATATCGAGCAACGACACTATGTTTTGTACTCTTCTAGGACACTAAATTACCTCCTATCAACACACAATATCCGAATGTAGAACGTCTGTCAAAGAGTGATCCTGCATAATCAACATCTGCATATCCAACGATCTGCTCATGGCCTCGATCTTCAGAAAGTAGTCCTTTACTTGGAGCTAACTTAATATATCGCAGAATGCGGACAACTGCATCCCAATGACTATCACATGGAGAATCTATAAACTGACTTACAACACTCACAGGAAACGAAATGTCAGTTCTAGTCACTGTGAGATAATTCAACTTACCAACCAGCCTATATCTTCCGGGATCATTGGTGGCTCCCACTCTGTTGGCGGGAGTTTAGCATTCTGATCCATAGGAGTGTCAATAGGTCTACATCCTATCATTCCTGTCTCCTTAAGAAAATGTCTAAGGCATACTTGCATTGCAAAATAACAATACCTTATGTGGATTAAGCAACCTCAATACCTAGAAAATACTTCAGTCTGCCAAGATCTTTAGTATGGAAATACTAAAAGAGATGTTGCTTTAAATTAGTGATACCATTTTGATCATTGCCAGTTATAATGATATCGTCAACATAAACCACCAAATAAATACTCAAATCTGGAGCAGAATGATCGCTTCACTGCGAGTCACGCCAAACTCCTGAATTACTGTGTTGAATTTACCAAACAAGGCTCGAGGAGACTGTGTCAAACTATAAAGTGACCGACGCAATCAACACACCATATTAGACTCCCCCCTGAGCAACAAAACCAGGTGGTTGCTCCATATAAACTTCCTCCTTAAGATCACCCTGGAGAAAAGCATTCTTAATGTTCGATTGATAAAGAGGCTAATGTTGGACATCAGTCATGGATAGAAAAAGATGGACAGATGCTATTTTAGCCACAAGGGATAAAGTATCACTATAATCAATCCCAAATATCTGTGTGTACTCCTTCGCAAAATGGCGAGTCTTAAGCCGATCAACTTAGCTGTTTGGACCAACTTTGACTGCATAAATCTAACGACAACCAACAGTAGATTTACTTGAAGGAAGAGAAACAAGCTCCCAAGAACCACTCGTGTATAAAGCAGACATCTAGTTAATCATAGCCTGTCGCTATCCGGGATGAGAAAGGGCTTCACCTGTAGACCTAGGAATGGGGACATAGGACAATGATGATACAAAGGCATAATGAGATGATGATAGACGATGATAACTTAAAAAGGTATAACGTGGGTTAGTATTATGAGTGGATTGTTTACCTTTTCAAAGTACAATTGGCTGATCAGGAGGAGACAAGTCCGCAGCAGTAGGAGCAGGGTTCGACGTATGACATGAATTATCTGGACCTGATGTTGGGTCTAATGCTGGATGCAGTCAACAATGATAAGTCAAAAGTGGTGGCACTATGACTGGAGATGTAGAAGTAACTGTATATTCCTCAAAGGTCAGTGTAGGTAAAACCTGAGATATAGGTAAGACCTCAAAGATATCAGGATGATCAGAAGGAGACCTAAAATAAGGTTGAGACACAAAAAATGTGACATCAGCAGACATAAGATATCGACGGAGATCATGTGAGAATAAATAATACCCCTTCTGAACCCGAGAATAACCAAGAAAGACACATTTAAGAGAGCGAGGAGCTAATTTATCTGTCGCCGGAGCTAGGTTATGCAAAAAACATGTGCTCCCAAAAACACAAGGAGGAAGAGAATATAGAGATGATTGGGATATACTATGAAATATGAAATTTGATTCTAAATAGAAGTTGAGGGCATTCAATTAATTAAATGGCAAGACGTGAGGACTGTATCGCCCTAAAAATACAGCGAAACATGGGATTCAATGAGAAAAGTGTGAGCAGTCTCAAGGCATTCAATTAATTAAATTGCAAGACATGAGGAATGTATGACCCTAAAAACGCAGCGGGACATGGGATTCAATGAGAAGAGTGTGAGCAGTCTCAATGAGGTGTCTATGATTCCTTTTTGCTACCCCATTATCTTTGAGGGGTGTAGGGACAAGATGTTTGATGAATAATTCCTTGGTGAGTCATAAATTGCTGAAACTGGGAGGATTTATTTTCTAAGGCATTATCACTATGAAAAGTACGAATAGAAACACCAAATTGATTTTGTATTTAAGCACAAAAACTCCTGAATATAGAGAATAACTCAGTAACCAAGTACATCTGGAAAATTGTCAATGAAACTAACAAAATAACGAAATCCGAAAGGTGAACTGACTCAACTCGGACCCTAAATATCAGAATGAACTATTGAAAAAATAGACTCTGCATGACTCTCAGTACTACGTGGAAAGGTAGTGAGAGTGTGTTTCCCAAGTTGACATGACTCACAATCTAATTTGGACAGACTAGACAAACTAGGCACCATCAGGTTAAACAGACTCGGATGTCCCAATCGTTTATGGATCAAGTCTGGAGAATCTGTAACGGAGCACACTGTGGAGGAATTAGGAGATATAAGTGTTAGATAGTAGAGGCCTTATGATTAATATCCTTCACTAATCACATATCTCGTCTTTGCGGCTTTCCATAATAAAAGAATCATCAAGAGATTTTATAGCACAATTTAGGGCATAAACGACTGATAGATGCAAGATTAAAAGGACAACCAGGGACATAAAGAACATAGTTTAGAGTGATAGAAGATAGGGGATTAGCTTGTACTACCCCTTTTGATTTTGTTTGGATCTTAGTGGCTAAAGTAATAGCGGAAAGAGACGGTGAATAATCAATATTTGACAAAAACAATTTATCACCAGAAATATGATCAGAAGCGCCGGAGTCTACAACCTATGATCCAACAGTATTAGAATGTGTGACTGAGCCTACTTGTGGAGATGTCTGCTTACTTGCTCGATATTGAAGGTACTCATTATATTCTTTTTCGGACAAATAAACTCGTTGATTACCTGTGGCGGCAGTCTGAGCAACATGAGCATTCTTGGGTGGCCGGCCATGCAGAGAATGTCATACTTAACTAGTTTGTCCAAACCTATTACAGTAACTACACTTAGGTCGAAACCTTTCAAAACGACCTCTTCTTCGTCGATTCTTCGTGGACTGTGATGTTCGATTTTTTGATATCCTTATTAAGGGTTCTGAAGCAATCATGGGACTTGAATTTCCAATTCTCATATTTTTGGAATTATAAATATTAAACCCGAAAGACATGTTGATTTGAAGAGAATCACTGGCTGAAATTAGTGATAATAGTAGCAGAAACAATACTTAACCGCCGGAAAATATTGTTTCGGTGACTGTTTTCTAGCAAAATCCCTGTGGGGGTGGGGTCGATCTAAGCAAGCGACCACAGTAGAATAAGGATCTATCTCTAAATATGTTGGAAAATTCAGATTTTGCCGTAAAAAGACTATCTGTCACGCCAAAAAACTGACAGAGGTCGTCGAATTAGGGTTCCGACAATTGGAATCTGGTAAAAAATCAAAGTTGCAGCTGGAATCTGGGGAAAAACTATTCACGTCAGCAATCGTTTACGTCGAACCTCTCTTTCTTTCTTTCTTTTTTTCTTTTTTTGTACTCTTGTTCCTGGAGTTGCTAGTATTTTGCACAGAGATAGATCTCTCACGAAAGCTCTGATACTATGTGAGAAAATATGAGAAAAATTATTATTACTGAATTGTGTATCTACATTATTACATTGAGCCTTATTTATAGACACTACATCCTAATCTTTTTCCATGTAGGATACTATATACAAATCCTATTCCTATTCCTATTCTAACAACATCATTCTTCATGTTCAAGCTATTGCATTACAGGCTGCCAACAGATGACAAGATCCTAAAGCTTGGTATTCATGGACCTTCAATATGTTACTGCTGCAGGGCCTTCAATTAAGAAACTATCGATCACTAGTTCATTCACAGCGACTTGGCCAGAATATGGCCTTTCTTTTGCAAAATTCTTGTGGGATTCCATATGACAAAACCAATATTAGAGGTATAGTATTCAAATAGTGGTTACCCAAACTAAGGAATAAGTTGCATGAATTACTTCTCCAATGTGTCCCCACTATCCTATGTTGGGAAATATCGAAAGGAAGGTCCAGCCACAAATATGATGATGCTAACCTTTCCCATCACAGAATAGTTAACTAAGTCTCCTAGCTAACTAGTCTTATTTTGAGTAGCCACACTCCCTCTATTAATTTCAAAGCCAATTGGTTGGAAATTTGTGACAAGATAGATAGGGCTAAGCAGAAACTAGACGTAAAGATCATCAGGTGGATCAAACCAAATCACTACATGATAAAGCTCAATACTGATAGATGTTGTTGATAAGTGGTGATTTTAGCACATATTATAGCCTTTTTCCTTTCGTTTTTGTGTCCTTTATCTATGATATGAGGCTATTATTGGTGTATATTGCTAATATTTCAGGTACATTAATTTATAAAGAGAATTAGAACCAAACCAAGTGAAAACGAGCCAAAACAAAGCTAAAACGAATAAAAGAAAATTCTGCCAGAAAATACCCTTCGTGAACGCGAAGGTTGACCACGTTCACGATGGTTAGCTGGTCAACAAACCTTCACGAACGCGAGGGTTTGGACGCGAACGCGAAGAGTACTTTTGGGGCAGAACTAGGCAGTTTTGAAATTCATGTTTTTGTTATCCCAAACCACATAAAACTCGACCAAGCTCTCTTGA
Source organism: Lycium ferocissimum (assembly GCF_029784015.1). Taxonomy (NCBI): domain Eukaryota; kingdom Viridiplantae; phylum Streptophyta; class Magnoliopsida; order Solanales; family Solanaceae; genus Lycium; species Lycium ferocissimum. Next base: position 56,467,962 of record NC_081347.1, read on the forward strand.
AAACATATCTTTGGCAGAAAACACAAGTTTTGGAGGCTAGGGTTTTTGCACCACATTTTGGGGTTGAAGATTTGAAGATTGGATTGAGAACTCTCTTAAACTTTTATCCATTTGTTTGATTCCTTTCTTTGTAATGAATATCTAAGTGTGTAGTATTTATTTTCTTCACTTGAATCTTGTTTATGGAATATTCTATGATTAAAGTGCTGATGAAACTCTTGTTTTGCTTATGTATTGAATGATTTTTATTGTTAATGAAGTGAGTTAATGTTGTTTTAATTAATCTTATTTTTTAATATTTCTTAAGGGATTAGCTAACCCTAAGACCAGGCCATTTACTTCGATTTGAGCTCGGGAGAGGAAGATTGATGTTGGGAAAGCTTAATTAACAAGAATTTGGGGCTTTAAGCCTCATCTAATAACTTTAGCTAGATATAAGAAAGTTACTTGAGATGATATTGGTTGTTCACATTTGCTACATTCTATGTCTTGAGAAAGCTTAGTAATGACATTTATCAATTTGGTCGAGAGACTTTTGATTAGATTTTAGAAATCATTATCTTTTAACATAAATTCGCTCTTAGTTGTAAAATCGCGAAATACATTGGATCGTTACTTGAGAGTAATTTCGTTTGTATCCATGCATGTGGCCATTGATCATTTTACCCGCTTTCTAGATTAGTTTATATTTTCGCATTACTTATAATTTTCTCAAAATCAAAATATTAAAAAGTGTTTGGCTTAGCGTAGAAAGTGATAATTCCTTACTTGTTTAAATCGCCTTTATATTGTCCCCTATGGATTCGACCCCGATTCATAGTTGGGTAAATTATATTGCGACGACCGTGTACACTTTCTCTTTGAGGAGTGAATTTGGACGTTATCAGTTGTAAAGGCAATCCAGGAGAGGTTGCAGGTAGTGGGGTCCTAAGATATGAATGGCAATATAATGATGGCTTTTCATTATTATTTTGGGATTGCTAGCAACAAGTACTAGGAGTGGGCATGGTATCGTATATACCGACTACCATACCGAAACTGATTTTTTTTTAATATATTTTGGTTTTACTATTATGGTATTTGGTATGCATTTTACTCACCCTGTAGCCATGCACGATACCCGGGGTCGCACCCTGCTTCGAGTCTGTCAGGAGCCAGAATATCTGGGCCCCAGCTCACACGGCCATTCCATTCTCTGAGGATCACCCCAGCGTGCCTGATATTCTATTCGATGTGTTCAATGATGAATTGCTCGAAGTTTCCTACTTAGGGTATCACTTGTCTCCTGCTGAGTTGTCTCAAAACCCTGGACGGATAGTAAGGACGGATTCCTCAAATCCCGACTAGCACCACAAAGGGGCAATTCTTGCCAGTGAAAAATTCAGCCCAAGAATTTTTGGACATATACCCGAGATTTGGACAGTAATTCACCAGGCGGTCCATCCGGTTCTGTCGACTCCAACCCTGAACCCCTTTGACCATGTTAAGGTGTTTTATAATCCACCATTGTAGCAACATATTGCACCCTTGGAAGTATAAGAAGCGATTTCAGTATTTGTCAAGAGCTCGGAAGATGTTAGCCAGTATGATGGGTGCTAGGTCAAAATAGCTCGTCTCTTGATCCTTGGTTATCCCATGGAAGATTGCATGGGCCAGGTATATCACCTTAGTGTCTATGGCTAACGATTCATCCCGTTAAAAAACCATAATGCCTTACAAGGCTATGGCAAAGGCTAAAGGTCTAGCGGCTTCCCACTCTTCTCAGCTCCTGAATTCTCTTTGATATAGGGTGTACCCAGTGACATCTCCAAACCTGTGGTATAGATCCCTGAAAGCTACGGTGTGCCCTTGCACCCATGAAGCTTCGGTCAGAGAAAGAAATCTCATAATCTGGCTGACAGTGGGCCTGTGCGGGAACAACAGATTGCGGTCTGGCTTGTGTCGCCTCCTTAGATAGGTTCCATTGTTGTCTATAGCGTCTCTAATCTTTTCTAGGGTGGGAGTCATTTCGATGTCCCCGAAACGGAACAACATTTCTTTATCATCCCAAAACCCTGCCAACACTTCCATCAGCTCTGGGCGGCCTTTCATTGTCATAATGGAGGGTAAGTGGCCTAAAGTGCAGTTGATTGTTCTCTGGTGAGCGTCCCCCAACCATTCATACCAGGCCCTCAACAATTCTGGAGCCTCAGTGACGATGTCAAAATGGATTCTCCGCTCCGTCTGCAAAACAAAACACGGTTATGATTCCCCCATCCCCATAGGATCAATGGTTCATCTCATAGGCACCAACATGTTTCCACATAACACATAAATGAGATGCGGTGTTTTTCGAGTCATAGACCATCCGAACACGAGGTAGTCACTCTTAATGAGCCTTCGGTAGGTCTGAGATACCCAAGGCCCATCTAGGTATAAATGCTCTAGTTCAGTAGGAATTTGGCTTAGCTCTATCCTAGTTTTTCTAGAGTAGTTTTTCACGAATGACTGGGAACCTGAGCGGACAACTGGGGCTGAACCGTTAGGGCTGTTGGATGATCGCGTACCAACCCTGCCTCATAATGGTTTCAAGAGAAAATTTTGGTTTTATAGTGAAGGAACTACCGCCTGCTCAGCGAAGTCGCCTTTGGAACAAAGTGTAAAATAAATGCCAGGAGTGGCGGAGTTATGATATGCATATAATGACGGTTAATAATTGCGAGAAAATAAGCACATAAGCAGTTTATAACAAATATACTCATATTATACTGGAATCCTTATGATTAGAACCTTTAAGTCCCCAGCAGAGTTGCCATCTGTAACGGTTCACTTTTTCACGCGGGTTTAGGGCGTAAAAAGGCTACTACGAACTCGTTGATGCTCTTTTGTACTTGTTTTGAAAAAGAGTCGCCACCTAATTTTTAGGAAATTAGGAAAACCGATTTTGAAGGGTTTATTCAAATACCGTGAAAAAAACCTTCGTAATCCAGAGTTCCAGGTAAGGGTTCTGATGATCCCCTATAGAAGGTGTTAGGCACCCCAGAATTAAGGATCCGTACTGTACGGTTGACTTTCGAATTCCAGTGTATAGTATTTGTTTAAACTGCTTATTTTGTGTTTATTTTTCCGTAAAAAAAGAACTGTCATAGGTAGTTTTTGCATATGTATATATTTTGGAAGAATTTGAATATATCCCCTTTACTTATAGGGTATCGTAGTTTTGGATTTATATCATCCGAGTGTAAGTAATTTCCTTTTATATATAAGAAATAAACATAAATTGTCAAAAGAAGTGTAAAGGAAAATATTGTTTATATGTTATTTATTTTATACTCATACACCGGGGCTTGGGTTGACTCGTATTGGTACGTTTCAGTCTTATTCGGAACTTTATATTATGCGTGGGTTGTTTAAACGTTTATAAAAAGATTTTATATTTGAACGAGTATATCCCGGCTAAAAATATAAGCTAATTTTGGGGCCAACTTTGGACCAAAATGGAGTTGTGCTGAAAATCCTTCACTTGGTCTCTATTTTTCCAGAAATGGGTTTTCATATATTAGTAGGAAAAATCTGATTTTTGAGTCAAAAACTTGGTCCTATATTTTGTCAAAAAGGTTTGCCACTTATAAGTTAAAGCCAATTGCGTTACATATTTCTCGTTTAAAACTGATTTTTTGAAAATTCAGTCAATAAGGTGATTAAACTCATGAAAATACTTCTATTATATAAGAGCGGGATTGCCATTCAAACTTAGAAAATTAATGATGATTCGTTTTTTCTTTGAAAGCAGTTTTTGCAAAGATCTCGGTTTTATACTTTAGTTGTAAAAAGGCGTTATGTTTGAGTCCGTGGTTTTGAAAAATAGTGTATGGGGACCTAAAGTTGACTAAACGACATAAGAACTGTTGTCCTAAGACGTCTAATTCCAATCATAAGTATTTTCCACTATAATACGAGTTGAATACACATAATTACATACACATAGGATCATACATATATGGAAATAATTTTAAACTAGGGGCGTACCAAGCCCCTAGTGGCCATTTTCACCCATGGCTGGGTCTTCTGGACGCCTCGCTATTATTTTTTGTCTTCCCAGACTCTATTTTGAAGCAGTATTCCCACTTGGGCCTTGGGCCCCAGGGGTGATTTTATGCATTTGTGACCCGAGCGGCTATGTGGTAGGAGGAGGAGGAAGAGGAGGAGAGAAAAAGAAAACACCGGTTAGTTTATAATCGCTGAACTTATCACTAAGGTAAATGACTACAGTTGTAAATACACACACATATATATAAAATAAAGTATACGCGCACACACACACACACATATATATATAAGGCAATCCACACTTGGTCCATACTTACCCCTCGGTCTACTCCAACAAAACTCAAATCATCCTAAGACTTTAGAAATGGCAGGGGGACTAGGTCTTGATCCCGTATTTCCGATGTCGCACAAGTTCCAAGGGGTTTCAAGGAACCCCAGGCATGGCTAACACCGGGAGATTAAGACAACCCCGAATTACCACACTTGGCCTTATATTTATTTGGGCCAGAAGTGCTATAGACATATAAGTAACATGCTAGGAGTTGGTGCAATTTCAACAAGCAGCCAGGGAGCAATATATAAGTATACACACTGAAACAGACATTATGGAGAACCATGATGTCACAAAATGGCACTTTACAAATCCAAACAACAACTTCCTTTGAAGGGGCAAGGCAAGCGACCGATGTTGCCTGTGACAAACAAGGCAAAGCCAAAAAATACCTAGGCTTAGACAATTAGCAAGATGGCAATAATCTCCGGAGAAATACTTGTATAAACATCTCATGTCCATCGATGATAGCCAACCTCAACCGAGTTAAACCAAATATGACTTAGACTTAGGCAGGTATGTCAAGTATGCACACTAAAGTGAGAAGAGGTATGTTTAAATTTATTCAGAGGAATGTGAACATCAACCATGATCACAGACTCAAGCAAATTGAAGAGGGTCGAATAAGTACTACAGGGTGATAGCTATGTCATGGCATCACAAGGGTGGGCAAGGGCAAACCATGTTGATAACCAACTCAAAACATCAATGCAGAGCTAAGTAGAGTATGATTTCATATAGTAAAGATGCAGAGGTGAATACTCTCAAGTATGAAGGGGCACAGTAGCAGACTCATCATGGGTTTGGAGTTAACAATGGCAATACAGCGTGGCTAAGAGCTCAACACACTCATGCAGGCAATACAGGGATCAAATTCTATTCACGGGATGCATGACCAGGTGTAAGTAACAATGCCAAGCAAGATAGAGTGCCTTGGTGGTCATGAGATCACACACACAGATACAGCAGCCAAAACAAGGCCAGAGCATGATAAAAAGAAGAAGAAGGGGGTTTCACTCCGCAGATGCAAATAAGGAAAGTGTCAATGGAAATTTCACATAGGCATAGGGTGAGTAAAGCATAAGGCTGGGGACTTCAAATGATGCACAACAGTTTGGTTCTAGTTCTATGCCATGGGAGAGGGACAAGACAGAGTATCAGTAAAAAAGCAGCACACACAGTTATAGACAAATGGGGGTTCAGCAATATTCCAGACCAATTTCAAACAAACAAGGCTCAGGAACCTACAAACCTTTCAGACAAAAGGATTTTTAAAAGGGGAGCAAAGTAGGGATCACATAACACTCACACTGGACAGATATTTGCAGTAGTTTTTTTTTATTTTATTTTTTATTTTTTATAATTTACGCCTTAAGGAGGCGCAACCCTTTTATTTCATCAACAATGAGAGGTACACATATTTGAGGTTGGGAAAACCAGACCTCAGAAATCAGTTGCAGTAGCTTATTTGGTTCTAGGTATATCTTTCCTTCCCTGTTAGACATGATTAGACTGTTCTCCCCTATCTGAAGCCTTTGTGAGTCCCAGGATCATGAGTGGGAGGTCCAAGAAAATGGAAGTAAGAGTTTTAGGCCCTTGAAAGGGAAACAGGATAGGGTGGGGTCATCACCTCCCCATCTCCTTTTCTTGAGTCTCCTTTCAGCAAAAAGGGATCCTGGGCCCCACTGGTCACTACCTCTAGTTCATGCCCAGGCTCACCATTTTCTCTCCTAAAACCCTTTCCCCCCATCCTAATGCCCTTACCCTAATCATATAGTAACAACACCGGAGGCCCTAGGCAGATTCACAAATATCCAACCGTGTCATACTTCCCTTTAACCAATTGATGAAGCTGTGGTCCAGGTCTAAAGACTCTTTGTGGTCAAAGTTGGTTGTAAATACAAGGAACAGGCCTCTCATAAATACACACCAAGCAATAGCAAACTAACTGAGTCATGAGGACTAGGTTCAGGTTTCAAAGACCTTTGTTATCAAATCCAAATGCAAATACTGGGAAAAGACCCCCTTTATAATATGAAGCACACAATAACAGGCTGGTTGAATCCTAAGACTATGTCCAGGTTATATAAATAAGCCTTGGTTATCAAGTTAGGATATGGTGCACTGGGAATAAGCATTTCATAGGCACACAATAGGTGGGAACAAAAATCATGGGAGAGACTTTTGTTTTTTATCACATCACAGTTCAAAGGAAAAAAGCACACACCTTCTGTTTATCAAGATCAAACCACACAAGGAAAACACTCAACGGATTTCCATACTACCATTTTAGCCTTATTACTACTTTCTTCAAAAGAAACTCACCTCTTAATGTCAAGGAAAACACCACAGTGTCTAGGAACTGACCTCACAAGGACAAGTTTAGGCCAAAATGCTAGAGATCTTATCCTCCTTCTTTCTTTTATCTTTTATTTTACCTATCATTGTAACTAGGTGGCAAGTTCTTAAAGAAGAGGTTTTCCTGCACATGGCCCTGGCCCATGGACCACACACACATGCATACATTCCTTGCCAAGACCATCAATACTAAAATCCTTTCTATGTCTCTTTTATCAGAAGCCCTATTCCATCTGCTAGGTGAGAACAAGCACATAATGATTACTCCCCTTAACCAACCTGTTAGACTAGGTGATTTGTCATCCCAACTTTTATTAAACATAGGCCATTTAAAGCTGTCTTGAACCTAGCTTGAGACACCAACCTTTAGAAGAACCTTTTAGACTTAATCACATCACAGCCACTCAACCCACCAGTCCTACTCAGGAGCAGTCTAACGGATTTCTACATTTTTACCACAAACAGAAACAACCAAACAAAAGCAAAGCTAAGTGAGGCATCTTGTGCAAGTTAAAGATCTTTCCCCAGGATCACCCTTTTTCAACACCTTTGTTTCAATATGTCTTATTACAGCCCCATAGTGCCCGGTTTTATTAAATGGACAGGGTTTAGGTGAGACAACAGGAATCAGGCCAAACAAATTGCCAAGTACAATAAGTAAGAATCCACAAAGAGCACACATGACATTTACCAGTTTTGGAATCAAAATACCATTAGAGGACAAACATGGTCACGGCAGTCCAACACGTGACAAGCTTCTCTCAAAACGCACCAAATCATTTGAGGGAAGACAATGTGATACTTAGGTTGAGCCCAGTTCTACGTAGACTTTTCAACCTCTCTAACAAGTATATGCCAGGTAGGACATTAGCAAATAGGCTGAGGCTCAACATGATGAGTCTTTACCATTTTTTGACACATAACCACATTAAACAAGCAATAATCATGTTGGGTTCACACCTAGGTAAACTTAACTTTCTAATGGCACTTGTGATCAAGCAGGACAGACCATGATCCACTGGTTCAAGTCATTAAACTCCTAGCTAACATATAATCACACGCAGTCAAACAATGATCAGAAGCTTCTAACATGACAGGACCTCACTCTTCCCATGACACATGTGATCAAGCAAGACAGATTACGACCAATTGGGTTCAAGACATCAAACTCCTAACCAACATATTATCACATAAGACAAGCAATGACCAGATTGGGTAACCTACTTCAGACTAGATGTGGCAAATGGATGGGTTTGGTTGGATTTGGTTTGGTTGAAAATGGTTTGAACAAAAATGGGTTGGGTTTCAAACCGCCCATATTTTATGTGGGTAAATATGGGTTGGGTGATAAATGGCTGGGTTGGTTATGGGTTAACCCATATTATACAAGTGTAATATTATTTCAAGTGTATGTTTATAATTTTTTTTCTTTTGTCAAGTTAAAGTAAATTTTTCATATAAATTTCAGGGGTGAGGGGTGGGGGTAAGAATTTTTTTTCATTTTTTATAATTTCTTTATAAAAGTAAAATATATGAAATTGATTTTTTTTGGAGCGGGGGGGGGGGGGTGGGGTGGGGTGGGGGTAAGAATTTTTTTTTCCATTTTTTATAAAATTAAAATATTTGAAATTGATTTTTTTTTTGAGGAGGGGGGGGGGGGGAGGAGTTTGGAGAGGGTTGGGTGGGGGGTCGTGGGGGAGTGGGGTGGGGGTAAGAATTTTTTTTTCCATTTTTTATAAAATTTTATAAAGCTAAAATATATGAAATTGAATTTTGAGAGTGGGGGATGGTAGGGGTGGGGGTAGGGATCGGAGTGGGAGGTAAGAAAAAAAATTCTTTTTTTTTATAAGCTTTTTATAAAAGAAAAATAAAGTACATGAAATTAAAAAAAAAAGTGTGTGGGGGTGGGGGGCATGGAGGGGTGGGTGGTGGCGTAAGGGTTGGGGTGGGAGGTAAGAAAAAAATTTCTCCTTTTTTATAAGCTTTTTATAAAAGAAAAATAAAATATATGAAATAAAAAAAAAGTGTGGGTGGGTGGTTGGGTAAGGGTTGGGGTGGGAAGTAAGAAAGAAATTTCTCATTTTCAAAATGAGTTGTTATTGGGTCTAGTGTGTTCTTATATGGATACCCATATTTGCCCATATTTTTATGGGTTAAAGAGAGACTTGAAACCCATATTTACCCACCTGAAATATGAGTGACCCAACTCACTAACATGTGGGTAAAATGGGCTAATTTTCTAAATATGGGCTCAAATTGCCACCTCTACTTCAGACAAACCTCTTGGCCTTATCAATCCCCAGCCCAGAACAAACTCTCACTGAGAAATAACAGGACACAAGGCAAATCAGGTTACTCAATGAGCTTGTGACTTCAAACTAGTCTTATGAACCTAATTTATTATATGAGATACACAGGACTAGACCATTCATAACTTCAACAGACCTATCTTGACCTTAATTCACATCACAGGACCTGCTAAGCAATACACTAGCATGGACCACAAACTAGACCCTTTCATGGAACAATTGAAAGTATTTAGACAGTCATGATAAGATAGGAAAATCCAAAAAAAAAAAAAAATATATCCACTTTAGACAAACTCTCTTAACTTAGACTATGGTCCCAAAACTACCTTCAAAAGTCCTTAATCACAACTGAACAACCAAGGGCACAAGTGAGGAAGCTAAATGGAAATAGAAGTGAGGCAGGTTCATTAACTCAGTATTGTAGCCTATGTTAGGTGCTAGGGAAAGGAACAAACTAGTTGTGCAAGCCATGAACAAAGACCCAGACTAAGAAGTTAAGTAAAAAAAAATCTAATCGGTTTGGAAATTATTCTATAACTCACATGGCACTCCCTAATTGAGGAAAAATGCAGACATGATCAAAGGGGAATCACAAAAAGTACATCAGGTTTGAGCTTTGTTTTTAAACCACAAGCAATTACATGGACTAAGCACAATGTGGACACCAGAACTAAAAGAAAAAGAATGAACCAAACACATTGACTTAGACATCTTGTCCTAAAAAATACACACACCTTAATTTGATATAATGCAAGCAGAATCAGAATATAAAGGATGACCAGCTAATACATTAACTCACACCCCATCATAGACCACACAATTATGTTACCTAGCACCACATCAAACAGGAACTGAGCACAAAGAACCAGGACTACTCAATCTTCATGACAAACTCTCACATATTCCTATCAACTAGGCACAACATAAACAGAATTCAAGTAATGAAAATAGTGAACTAAAATGCTACCTTAAAACAGGATCTTCATCAACCAAAACTAAACTAAACTAAAATAAGCCAAACACAACATAACAATAAACTAAAGCATTACCCTAACTAGCATCTAATGAACTAAACAAGACATAAAGTAAGAAAAGGCATTAAACTTAAAAGGCATTTACCTTTTGTGGGTGCAACCGGGGCACAAGCAATGGATTAGGAAGCCTTTATGCTCTAAACTCCCAATCAGGCCACCACAGACACCAACAGCAAATAAAAAAAATGAATTTTAGAACTAGAAACTTAAAGAAACTTAAGCTTTAAAATGAATTTTTTTTGACTTTAGAACCCTTAAGACTAAAAATGGTAGATTTTTATTCTATCTCTGGTTTTCAACCCTTTTTTTAGTCGAATGAATGGGGGGTTTCTATTTATAGAAACCCCAGAATGGCTTTGAAAACTACCACTACCGATGTGGGACTTGCAAATTTATGCAAATCCTTCTTACAAACTCAAACCTACGGCCCAGATTCTGTGGTACAACAACGATATCAACAGCTTACAAGCCTTTATACCAACATTAATGGCAGAAAAATAAAAGGGAAGGGGAGTCATACCTTTAAGGGCTCGTTTGGCCGGATTTTGTGGAGAGAAGGACGAAGCATTGAATGCTTTGACTTCTCTCCTCACGCCACCAATTGTTTGAGATGGGACGGGTCTATAGAAGGGGCAGGGGGTACGTGGTGAACAGGAGGTGGTGCTAGGGTTTTGCTCCCTAGCCGCCTCCCTTCTCTTGTCTTTACAAATAGACCCCTAGGGTCTTTCATTTTGGACGGAGGGGAAAGTATAATACTCCCCCCCCCCCCCCAATTTTAACTCTTTATTGGACCAGGTCTCGGTCCTTTGGGCTGGGCCTGGTCCTTTTATTTTCTGAAAATGGAGCTGGGCCTAATCTCTTTACATATAGATACATATATTGTATATGCACCATGTATATTGGTACATGCATGGCGTATATACATATATATGCATAAAAGGTCAAGGGGAAAAATAAACTAGTAAATAAATAAGTAAATAAAAACTAATATTAGTCCATTGGGACTTAAAACAATTTAAACATGGCTCATAAGTAAAAATAAAAATTATTTTGCAGATACTACCTTGAATTAATTAACCAGATAAAAGAGAAATTAATCACTACGCAAACGCAACACAGAATCTAGATTTAAAGGGTAAAGGGGGTCAATTCTTTCAATTACTCAAAATACCTTGGACAGTAATATGGAATAAAATCATCTATTAATCTAATTTTTCCTTTGATTTTAGTTAATGAGACAAATGATTATCAAAAAAAGGGTTTTCTTGCCCCTTTTGATTAATTTTAACAATAAAAGAAAATTCTTTGAATATAATTAATTCCTACTAAAATTAAAATTACCCTGGAGACTTCTTTATCAATTTGAAAAGGTGAGATATTATCCCAAATGATTTCATAAAAATTTACCTAGACCCTTTAGGGTACGCAACTGGTTTTATTTACTATCCAAGGACTCCAAGCACTTAAAATAAATTACGGGAGGTCAAAAATTATGTGTCAACACCAACGTACTTACAAATTACAATTGCATCTTAATAATTTTGTATCTTGTATCAAGGTCCCCACTATGCCATGAAGCTTGCCTTGATGTCTTGGTGGACAATCATGGTTGGTTGATTGAGACCAAGTTAAAACAGGGTGCGGAGAAAAAAATAACTCACTAAAGATTGACTTTGAATATCGGCGAGCCTCTTCCGTTTTTCCTCCCTTTCACCATTTTTTCTTTGGCCTCTAAGTCTCCTCCCCATTGTTTTATTTGGTCCTCCGCAAGGGAAGCCTATATCAGATGACCAAATTGAAAATAGTCAGTGTCTTTTTTCAATATAAGATTAGTTCTGTGATGAGTAACAAATACTTACACAATCAAGTCATTTCTAAGGTAATGGCAACATGATGAAAAATATTGTACTAACTAACTTATTAGTATGGGTTAAATTACATTGCTAATGTAAAAAACAATTACTCAAGGAGTGTATTATAACTTAACAAAACAACAGTTTAATTTTTGATATGTCCTTACCTCCTTGTTCCAATTAGTTCAAAGGACCATCATGATGAAGACCCATTTTGAATAGTCATAGTCTGTATCAAGCGAGTGCTATCAACAGGAAAGTCTTTTCAAGTGAAGACAAAAAATCATACATTAACACCAATTCTTTATTTGAATGGTTGTAACCATTCAATTAAGGCAAAAATCATAAATTAGCCCTTAAACTATACCCCAAAAGTCATTTTCACACTTAAACTTTAGTGGTGACCTATTACACACCTAACATATAAAAAAGGGATATTAATTACCCCTCCAGACGCCCAAACCCAAGTTTTAATAAAAACGTGGTAGTCACTCGCCCTACCGTATTGCCATGTATTAAACGAATTAATTTAACGTCGACCCATTCATTAAACCCAAACCCGATTCGTTTCACCCCTCCATTTCATTTACCCCACCCGATTACACCCAATTTACACTCATCTTTCACCCACCCGTTAGAAAAACCCTACGTATCCTTCAATTTCTAACGAGATTCAACACGATCTGGTCAATATTTTTTGGATTTTCTTGTGTTTGTTGAGTTAATCTCTCTATTACACCTATAATCAATGTTAGGTTTTTTATTTAAGTCTTATCTAAGGGTTGCACTGGTGTTTTTGGTGATTTTCGTGAAGATCACACCTATTTCACGACTAGATAAAGTTTCTCTCACTTTATTTTGTGTAAATCCACTACGTCTAGGGTTTTTACATGTTTAGTTTTTTATGGATTATACTGTGTAAATGTCATGGTAAATGCTTGAAGACATTTAAAAAAAGTAGTATTGTGTTTATAAAAGTGGTATAATGTTAGTACTGTTTATCGCGACTTGAACTAGGTTTTTCTAGACGTTTTTTTCCCTTCATTCTACTGTGTTTCATGCTTAAATATGTCCAATATGTTGTAATAAGTAGTTGTGTGTGACTTTACTTCTTAAATCGAACTGTGCAATTTTCAGGTTGTAAAATGTCTTTTGAACTGATTACTTTGAGAATTTACCATGGTGGACTTTTAAAAGGTAAGGGTAAAGAAAGATATGTTGGGGGAGAGGTTACTGATATTTACGATGTGGACATAGATAAATTTTCCTACTTTGAATTGATGGATTGTGTGAGAGATTTAGGCTATTACCCCGGGAGATGCTCACTTTATGCTAGATTGCCTAAAAGCTTACCCTTGATACAAATAACATC
>NC_081347.1:56481347-56612490 GCF_029784015.1 Lycium ferocissimum
GGAAAATAATTTCTTTAAGGAGAGAGGTAAGTACGGGGATGAAAGAAGTGACCATGAGTTTTGTTACTACTCAATTTTCTTATAAGCACGTTAACATCGTGTCTGTTGGCTTTTAACTAATTGTTAAGCGATATGCAAAGTGATGCCTTTTGGTTGTGTCCTTTGGATTATGTCTAATTATTATGACCTTTGAGTTTTTAATATACAACACATATTAAATGCGAAAATCAGGGAAAAATTTAAAAAATTGAGAAAATAGATAAATGGACTTCTTGGCTTTAGAGAGTGTCACATCACGGGCCTATGTCCTGCAATTTTATATATACAGATAATTTAACACAAAGTCCAAATTTAAGGGACTATTTTGACCCTTTTTCTTTTATTTTTAAAGAGACTTTTGACCCTCGTTACTTTATAAGGCAAATGCTTAAACTTTAATGGCCATACGAAAAAAAGAAAAAAAAGAAAAAATACCTTACACTATACGAGGAATTGTCTCCCGAATTTACCGTTTGTGAACACATTAAAAAAGCAGAATCAAGAACAATTTCATGCTTTCTTTCATTTTTTTCCCTTTGTCTCACCAAGACATCTTTTCTGCTGGAAATCTTGTAAGCCTACCATCAAACATCTGTCTTGAAGAATCTTTGTATAATCTTATCAACTCAACATTTTAGTCCAGTTGTGTTTATAAGTCCCATACTCCCATTAAGCCCGTCAACCGACCCAGTTTAACGGTTCAAACCGTAATCAACAAAATCAAACCGGTTAACTCAGAAGTATATTTTTTACCGGTCCGATTTCGATTTTTTTGAAATCGTAACCGGACCGGTTAAAACGGTGAAATTAATTTTTTTTTCTTTTTAATATAGTCGTTGGGCTGGTGCCTAGTGGACGTTATTGGACCGTTGGCAACGTCCATTTACTAAATGGCGTTGCCAAACGGCCATTTACTCTTTTTTGCCCCCCCCCCCCAACCCCCCAAACTTTTTTTAACACTTTAACCCATCCCCCACCCTTATAAACCCTTCTTCATTTTCGTTTTAATCCATACCAATTCACTCTTCTCTTTCTCTCAAATCTCAATCTCTCAATTATAGTTACTTTGCAACAATTAGCCACTTTAAATTTCTCTCAAATAAATATTATAAAGTCTTATTATAGTTTCAATTATTAATTTTGCAATTATAATATTATTGGTGGAGTTAGTGATTTTGCAACAATCCGAAGTACCTTTGGTGGATTTGCAATTCTAACCCTTCACTTTGTTGGAAATTAATCCGGCAATTTGGTACCTTCATTCCAACTCTATCTTTATTTTTCGCAATTTAATTTAATACAATTTAATTCTAGTAATTTAATTTGTTGCAATTTATTGTCTTGTGATTTATTTGAGTGTTATTTAAATTAATTCATTTAATAATGGCAAAGAGATTTAGACGTGATGCATAGTAGTAGTGGTATTGTTAAGGGTGGGCTTAATGAGGAAACATTTGTGGAAAAAATGCCTAATTTAGGTATTGATGTTGGCGAAAATAATCCACTTTTAGGTCATGAAGCAATGCAACAACATTTTACCGACACTTTTAATGAAATTGATGACGATGATGATGATTGTTATATCCCTCATTTGGTACGTCGGAATATTTTTAAGTTGGTTGCGACGACTTAAGAGCAAGGCTACTTTTCCGACTTTGTGTTAAGGTATAAGTCACTTATGATTTTATGGGATGGAAATATTAAGGAAAATTTGGGGTTAAAAGTGAAATTATGAAAATTTATATTTCATGAAATATGGGACCAAAAATGAATTATCGGAAGTTAGATATTTCATGAAAATTTGGGGGTCAAAAGTGAAGTTTTGGAAGTTTTATTTCATGAAAAAAAATGGCCATGTGGGCCATAGGCCACATATATTAAGCATATAAGTGGCATAAGATGACTTATTAAGTCATCTTCACCATTTCATTTCCTAGAAGTTTCAAGAAATATGAAGAAAAAGAAAAAGAGAAGGAGAAAAACGGCTAGGAGGGGTGGCCGAACCAGCCCCATTTAAAATGGTCATGAGAAATTGTTTTCTTCAAGCTTTCATATCATTGGAAGGTCCTCGTCAACATGGAAGGGTTGTTGGAGCAAGAAAAGCATCCGTTTGTGCGATTGGGGAGCCTAGCCGAGTGAAGGAATCCAATGGAAAAGGTGAGGTTTAATCTTCCTACATGTTTTATGGATGATTTGTGCATGTTGTGATATGTAGAAATAAATGAAATGAATGAAAGTGTGATGTTTAAGTTGGGCCGTGTATATTGTGTCTTGGCCGTGTGTAGTGTGTGTTGTATAGGAGTAGTGAATTAATTGTATTTAGCTTGTTTGGGTGTTGTTGTAATGTGTGAAAATGGATGAAAAATCATGGAATGTGTGTGTTGTGGTGTATGCGTTTGAAAATGGGTGATTTGGTGTAATGTTGTGGGACTAATGCGATGTAGTATTTTGGTTGTCGTCGTTGTGAATTCTATGATGTAAAATGAAGTTTTAATGATCCAAGTCGAAGTTATAATTGTGCGGGCTGAATTGGACGATAATGTGATATTAATATGGTTTCTTGAATTTATGAAAATGAAGTTGTTAACGGGTGGATGGTTGACATAGTTTATGAATTTATAAGAAAGAATTGTGTTGGTGATGTTCTTGTTGGATTGGAATGATTTCGGGTGAGTTGGGCATTGGATTGGCTTGTTTGGAATATTGTGCGGATTGTTGGAAATGTTCTTGAATCATGTTTGAAAAGGTTTTGGATTGTTATTTGAACATGCGATTGTTGATATTAGTTTGGATATATGAAGTTGAATTGAATATATATGAATATTGCCGAATTGTGTAGAAAGGAATTATTAATGTTAGAATGCATTTGGGATTGAATATTGATATTGTTATTATGTTTGTTGGTATTGTTGATAATGATTTATAAGTTAAATTCTCGGGATGTCAATTTATAGGGGGAAATGCTGCCGAAATTTCGGTAGATAAAGTGTTAGCTTGGTATTGAATACCTAAGTGCTTTTTGCTATATGGTTGACACCTAATGACGTTATTGTAGATTGTGAGAAGTCGAGACTTAAGGTTGGATTAGCTTAGGACTCTAAGGTATGTAAGACTTACTTTTTTATCCATTTTGGCATGTCTTAGACGCAATTAAGGTATGACATGATTTGTACTTGGGGTAACTCCGCTCTCGTGTTAGAGTATGTATATGATTTTTATTTGCTTCATGATGTAATATTCTTCGTATGGTTCTTAAGTCTTATGTATGCTTGGATTTCAAACCTATGTAAAGAATTTTGTTATATATATGAATCCTATGTCTAGAAATGTCCGTAACTTTCGGAAAAGGAATCGGATTACTTTGAAACGTTCGTAGAAAGTTTTGTAACGTGTAATGACTTGGATTTCCATGTATATGGCTCGAATGATTTGATATACGACTATGGTCCCTACTATACTTTGATATACTTATGATATTTGATATGTCTCAAGAAGATTTTTGATATAACTATTGTCCCGATTTTCAAATGACGATTCTTTTATGATTACTTCATTGAGTCTGCGAAATTGATTTATGTGCATATGGTTTGTCACTACTCCGCTCGTGCATGCCTCGGTATCTTTCATGCTTCCGGGCTCAGGTACGTAATCGTGCGCATTCCTGACCCATTGTTCACGAGTCCCTCGTTAGAGGCCGGGCACGCATATACATATGTATGATGATATGATGATGTGATGAGATGGGGATGGCGGCCGGATGGCATACCGAGTCCCTTGCTAGCGGGGGCGGACACGAGTTCACCGAGTCCCTCGCTGAGGGCGGGTACGGTATGTATATATGTATATCTGCATGCATACATGATTATGATATGATTTTACTCACCGAGTCCCTCGTTAAAGGGCCGGGTACGGTATATATGTACGATAATATGATGATACGATTATGATATGATTTTATCTACCGACATATGTATATGTATGACAAATGTTTTTCAAAAGGCAAGTCTTATGATTTTTCCGTGCTCTTTACTTCAGTATGGTCCCGCTTACTATGTTTCATGCTTTACATACTCAGTACATTCCGCTCGGCCCCCTAAATAAGGGGGTTGCGTTTCGTCACGCGCGGAAACACCCGTGAGCGGTGGATATTAGCAAGTCGTTCCAGCGGGATTGGCGAGCTCCGTTGAAATTCGTCCGGCAATTGCCAGTCAAAGTATTATGTTATAGTATCATGTTATTTTTGTTAGAGACTTTGCGAAATTAATTTGGGTATAAGATGTCGGATATGTAAGCGATTTATTTGAAGTGTTATTATGTATTGTATTATAATTTCTATATGTTTCGGTATGTTACAGATTTTCTTCGATTCGAGAAAGGTAAAAAGCATATTATTCTTCGAAAACTTTCGCTATATATTTGTGTCATGGTTTGAGAGCCAGCGTGGTTATGTGTATTATGTGAGTCAGCGGGTTCGCTCGGCCCTAAATAAGGGTCGGGTGCCCATCACACCCTAACGGAAATTGGGGTGTGACAATGATGAAACACAAGCCCCCGAAAATCCCATAGAAGATACATGTCCTGCACAATCACATACACAAGACAAACCGCCTAGAACTCGAAAGCCAACCGCTAAAATTTGAAAATTTATGACTAAGGATAGGGAAAGCCAAAAAACGGCTAAATGTACCCCTATGTGGACAAATATTTGCTTTTAGGCAAGAAACTAGTAAGGATGGTGGAACGGGTACACTAAATGGTCATATGAGAAAGAAACATATGGATGTTTGGGGAGAGCAAACGGATTCAAATGTGGAGGGTATTCAAATGACGATAGACCCACAAACCGGTAGAAATTTTAAGTATGGCAAGAAAAAAGAGTGTGTAGAAATAGCTAAAATGGTAGCTTATGATTGTTTACCATTTTCCTTTCCTTCGGATTTGGGGTTTGTTACTTACATTCAACGTTGTTATAATCCGTTATTTGAGGGTATTCCTAGAAGTACTTGTAGAGCGGATGTTATAGATTTGTATAAAAAAATATAGATTTTATTTGCGTCATGTATTTAATTCTTTAAATTGTAATGTTTCTCTTACCGCTGATTTAGGTCTTAGTCTTAACAAATTAGATTTTTTTGCTATTACATGTCATTGGGTTGATGACAATTGGATTATACAAAAAAGAATTATAGCTTTTTTATATGATGAAGGAAAAGGTCGCCATGATGGAAAATTTTTAGCGGATTCAATGTCTACTATTATGAGATTTTTTAATATTTATAGAAAAACACTTTGTATTGCTTTAGATAATGCTTCTAATAATACCAAGGCAATTGGTCTTTTAAAAAGAGAATTAAACCCTCCGCTAAAAAATATTTTTCATGTGAGATGTAGTTGTCACATTTTAAATTTAATTGTTAAAGATGGTCTTGAGTGTTTTGACGATTCTATTCAAAAAGTTAGAGATGCGGTTGTGTTTCTTTTTTGTAATGCTAATAGGGGAAGATTTAGAGATTTTAAGAATGCTTATGTGAAAAATAACCTTAGACCTAGGAAAATTCAAGTAGAAATTGAGACTAGGTGGAACTACACTTACATTATGTTACAACAAGCATATGAGTATAGGATTCCCATACAACAAGTTCACAACAAATATAATATTAATAGTGATGATTGGTTAAATTTTACGCATTGGGAAGATGTTAAAGAATGTATTGAACTCTTAGAAATTTTTATAATGCAACTCTTGCTTTTTCTAAATAATTCTATCCCACGGTAACCGAAATTTTAGCCTACTTAGCAGAAATAGCTAGAGTTTTACAAGAGTATAAATATAAACCCGGTTATCAAGCGTCTATTTTTGGAATGATAATCAAATTTAAGAAGTATTTTTTTTCCATCCCAACTTTATTTATATTGGGTTCTCTGTTAAATCCTTGTTTAAAAGTGTCTTATACTAAAGCATTGGTTGGTCAAATTTATACATTTTTAGAAAGGGAAAAGGGTCAAAAATACCCCTCTACTTTGGAAAAAGGGCTAAAAATATCCTCCGAACTTATTTTGGGTCAAAAATACCCCTCCCATCCTTTTTTTCAAATATGCTCCCAATTCTCAACTTCTTTCATTATTTCATAAAAAATATCCCCAAAATAACAAAATCATTTTCTAAACCATTCCATCATATTAAAACTGCCGACCCAACTAAATAATAACCCATAAGATCCCCTTATTCCCCTATATACGTAGGTTTGAAGTTTGAGGGAATTGGGGGATAAAGAATCTTATGGGTTATTATTTAGTGTGGATGATCACTATGGTTGATTCTAAAGTCATTTAAATGATGATGCGGGTTTAGAAAATGATTTCGAAAATGGTTATTTTGGAGGGATAATTTCCGATCAAAAAAAAAAACCGAGGATATATTTAAAAACTTTAAGGATGGGAGGGGTATTTTTAATCCAAAATAAGTTCGGAGGATATTTTTAGCCCTTTTTCCAAAGTAGAGGGGTATTTTTGACCCTTTGCCCTTTTAGGAATTGAAGAGGGAGTTCGACCATCTTTAGTTGAAGCCGAACTCGCTATTGATGACGAGTTTAGAAAATTTTTTACTCATTATTCTAATTTGGAAGAACGTGCTACACCCGTTGCTCCACGCCCTACTACTTCTCAAAGTAGCAAAAAGGGGCTTGTCGGGTTTATCGCATTTAAAAGTTTTACATTCACAGCCAACTCTCTTCTAGTGCAAACTTTGATGAATATAACTTTTATTTGATGCGACCAAATGTGGATATCGAACCAGGATGAATTGGACGACTTAACATGGTGGAAGAAGTACAAGGCAAGTCATCCGATACTCTCAAGAATGGCTCGAGATATCCTTACGGTTCAAGTATCAACCGTGGCTTCGGAGAGCACATTTAGCCAAGGAAGACAGCAAATTGGAGACCATAGACACTCATTATCCGGCTTTAGCTTGCAAGTACTAATGTGCATTTGCGATTGGATTAGATCGGAGCGACGCAACCAAAACTCAGAAGCGGAGGAAGGCGAAGAGGAAGAAATTGAAGATTTGATAGCAAGTGGACCGAACCAAATGGAAGACTTTGAAGATATCTCCATGACCGAATATGATATGGGGGGAAATTAACGAAATGATTCACAATTGGTGATTTTATTATTCTACTATTTCTTTACAACTCATGTATTATTTGCAAGTTCAAAAAAAACTATAATTTGCAAATAAATGTTATCCAAGAATGAATAAAATATATGGCTTATTCAGCTTTCTTCTATTTACTTGTGTTCATATTTTTGTGTGTGTACTTATATTAAGTTAGGAATATACATAAAATATACTAAGAATATACTTATAATATACATCTACTTAAATTTAAAACTAGAAAGTTATATACTTGAAAAATAACTAAAATATACTAAGAATATACTTATAATATATAGTATACATATATGATATAACTTAAACATATATATATATATATATACGAATTTATAAACTTAGAAAAAACACAAGCTACAAATATAAATTATAAGTATATATAGTATACATATAACTTAAACATATATATATTAATATATATATATAACTTATATATATATATATATATATAAAAGTTATATAACCTAAGTATATTGATATACATAATAAGTATATTCTTACTATATTTTAAGTATATGTAGTATAACTTAAGGCTTAAGCATATATATATACACGTATATCTTTGTATTCTTTGACTTCTTTGTTAGCGCGTTAGTCAGTAAATATTTAAACTTTACTTATAAACTTATATAACATATGTAAATATAACTACAATATACTAATAATACTATAATATATATATACTATACAAAAAAAAAAAAAATATTTGGACTGTTTGAATCGAACCGGTAAATCGGAACCAGTTAAACCGGAATTGGTGGCCGGTTCCGTAACCGGTTACCGGTCCGGTTCGAACCGGTTGACACGTTTAACTCCCATGACCCTGATTCACTGATTGATGTGTAGGGGCAAAGCCCACGCATCGATTAAAGGTTTGCTCGAACCTAGTATTTTTTATCCAAATCCTATATATGTATTAAAAGATTCATTGAATATGTACAAATTATTAATTTAGAACCAACTAACTTTAAAGAATTAAAATCTTGTACCCATAAGTTTCGAATCCTTATTCTACGACTGTAATGATGTGATAATGTAGGTCTCTAGTAGCAGAAAGATCACGAATCACACCTTTCTAGCCTATTAGCTACTTAAATTCTAGGAGGCAAAGATAGCAATGACAAGACTTGAAGAAATAGCCTACCTTTACAGTCAAGAAAATCAAAATCCTTGGTCGATTTTTTCCAGAAAGTAGAAAGATTTTATGGAGATAATGACTTGGCAGAAAAGAATGCAACTTCAGTTTCCTTCGTCAAGCATACATTTTCAAGTTCTTCCTGACAGAATGAACAAGAATATAATCATTTCTCTCCCTGAGATTCAAGACTTAAATTCAAACTTCAATACGTATTTTCCTTGCATATATGTCCGGATAACCCATGCATAATTGCTCGAACTCTCATTTGCTATTGTAAATGAAGAACTTGCGTCTCGTGGTGTAAGTTGTTTACTTTCTTGGTAGCCGAGTTATATAGCAATGGAATAAAAGGTCACATGCACCATAAACATACTCTTCGTGGACTAGCTGTACAATTAAAAGCAGAACTTCATGGGGAGCGTTTTGTGAAATAGGAATAGCTCTTCATTATGACGTCTTCCCAAATGTTCCACGTACCCAATAAACAGGAAGTGTACGCATTTGATATCTAAAACAAGTTCAAGATTCTTCTTTCATCTGGCTTGATGGCAGAGAACCTTCAAAAGTACGTAGAATATTGTAAATATTAAGGGAACGATGCTATTTTGCAATTAAAAAATAACGAGGGGCTTATAAAATACCGCTTAAATCTTGACTATGGAGGAGCATACTGGCACTTAGACCCGACAACATTATGTAGCTCATCATCCCATATGTTAGATAACTGAATACAATAAGTAAGTCGAATTGTTAGATTGGGGAGTAAGGCTATTTATGCTGCAGTGGTAAAACGAACATTCATGACCCACTACATGAAATAAATAGTACTTCTTTCAAGTTTAAGTGACACACTGTCTTTTTTAGTCTATTCCAAAAAGAATTGACACGTCTAAATTTGGGAACAATTAGCTTTACACTTCCCATTTTACCCTTCATGAGAACCTTTTATAACCACACAAGTGTTGTGACATGTTTTACACCACAATTTTCCAAAGTCCTTATTTCTTTAATAAACTACGTGCTCTTTCAAACTATGTCACATAAATTAAAATGGAGTGAGTATTCAGAATGCTACCTGTAATGAAGACTCTTTGTAGCCACCATTCATAGCAGCTAAATTGGTATTGATGGATTTGAGAAATGCATCGGTAGCATTTCCAAAACCAGGAAGACCCGACTGAAGCAGGCCGGGTTGCAGTTGATGCAAGGACTGATATGGCATTGTCATATCAGGAGCAAAACCAAGTGAGGATGAAGGACCCGCTCGTGAATGGAGAATCTGCAAGAAGTAAAAGGACGCTCTATCTTTAGAAACTAGAAATTGTGTAGCATGTTCTGCTTCATGTAATTCCAAGAAAAGTGCACTGTTTACTTACATCTTTTGCAAGGAGCGCATCAATATTAAAATCCAGCCGGGGGTTAATAGTCGCAAGCTTCATTGAAAGGAACTGAGAGAACAAGAAGTCCATTCATTCTCAAACACATACTGTTAAGAGGCCATGAAAAGAGGGTTCTCTTCTGTTTCAAGTGAACTTTTTACATGACATGATTTTGCAAGAAATTAGCAACAACAATGAAAACAATCAGATACCAGTGATTCAGAAATCAGAATCAATGCAGCGTTTTGTGGACAGTAGATGTTTGTGAATTACATTTAAAGATTAGACGCGATATAACAAGCCCAAAAAAGAGGGGAAAATCATTCATTAGACATCATCATCTGAACAACACAAATATGGATTTTGAGGGAGGCATAGGGTGATAACAAAATAAAATTTGGATAGAAGAAAGAAGGAATTAGTTATTAGGAGTAAATAGCATACCTCAACCTGTCTTTGAAGAGATTGTACATAATTAATTATTTCATCTAGCATTACTGCTTTCCCAGTGACCTGCGAATTACAGGCTCCAACTCAGGCCGCATAAAGAACAGATCCTTCTTGTTTTGAAACAGGTAACATAGAACATATCCTTCTTGTTGTGATGGATGTTTCACAAAAAGTCTGTATTGAAAGAAAATAAAAAGTTACCTTGTTGCAACCAGGTACAAGATCCTGAAGAAATTTCATCCGTTCACTGATCTTCTCCCTCCTTAGCTGTATCAAAATAAAGTAAATCAAATCTGAAAGAACTACAAGATGAAATCTTAGTACAATTTTTAAGCTTTTATTTTGGAGTCTTACTCTTTCTGCAAGGCTATGGCTATTTGTTGCCTGGCCTCTTCGAGCTCGAATGTGTATGTATTCTTCTTTAGGGGGATCAGCAGATTTAGTCCCCTGTTTACCATTTTTTCCACCAGGCCTGCAGGCAGTGGAATTCAAGTTTTGCTCTCCCTTCTGAAGTTCCGTTTGATCTTTTGCAGGTTCAGCTGGTGGTTGTTGCGCTCCATTTCTTTGATCAACTTCTGCATCCTAACGGAATGACAAGAAAACTCAACATACAAGAACTTGCACAAAAAAACATTTGAAAAACAGGCTATTGTCATCTACAGAAAGAATTGGGCTCTTTTCATTTTTGGCCTATCAGACAAATTTAATTACGGCTGCTAGACAAAATATACAAAACATATACACTGATTAGGTATATTATATGTATATTATGTATACAGTATGTATATTATATGTATATTTATACTTAAATATACAAAACCTATACATTTGCTGGCTATTTTGTAAATTAGATCACCGAATGGCATTGGATTATAGTTATCTCGAAAATAAGGTTTATACAAGCAAGTAGTACCTGACCACTTCTTTTCCTTTTCTTTGAGCCAAGGCCCTTAGCAGAAGAATCCCCACCCTCCACTTCTTCTTGATGGCCACTACATTCAGTTTCATCAGAGTCATTTCCAGAAATGCCAACACATTCCTTTGCTTCATCCCGAGACCTAACAGAGCTTACATTTTTCTCATTCTTGAGGGGGCTTTTATCCGTAGCCCCATGTTCAAGAGGTAAAGAAACATTCTCAGAACTTCCACCCGCATTTCCCATTTGCTGCTCTTGTGGCCGCCGGAAGGCCAGTCCGTTATGATATGTATTAGGAGAACTAGGGATGGTAAAGGGGTTCATCATATCACCAACTTTTCCTCTACTGAAGCATGAAAATCTTGCAGCTCTTTCAATAAAACCTGAATCAGCTGGCAACTGAGTTAAGCTTTGAGGAAGTATACCAGTAGTAGGGGGTGTAAACGTGCCTCCTTTCAACGTTGCATTTGGTTGAGTCCAAACAAATGCTGAAGTGCCTAGTGCATTTGTAGTGCCAGAATTCATTTGAACATTAGTATCACAGAAACCTAAGTTTGATGAACTGGCAGGATGATCCCAAACACTAGCACACAACGAATCCATTATTCGGTTGCTACTAGGAACCATCCCCATCGATGCATTTGTCAGATTGCTGCCACTTAATTGCCAATCTGAGGACATATTTGGTAATTGGAAGTTCATAGAATCTTGACTCCTCTTTTCTGGTTCAACATCATCCTTGCTAACAATATCCATCCTTTTAAAGTCTAGCAAATCCACCAGACTCAAAAAAGTTTCTCCTTTGGCTACTTCACAATATCCTCATTGTTCTGTATTTCACAATTTTCAGTAAAGATCATACATACAGTCATACAGGTGGAGAAATAGGAGCAACTGTCGTTCATGTATAATTTCTAACCATAGTCTCAAAATTTCCAGTTCAACAAGATGAAACAAAAACTAGACAAGTCTGTATACTAGAAAATCAATTAAGAATAACAGAAATAAGTCAAAGGTAAACCACCCCAAACAGCTGGAACATACATACCAGTTCAAAATACAAAATGGAGAAAGAAAATGTACGGATCATGGAAATTGAAATAAAACCAAGAACTCAAAAATATTCAAATTAGCACTGAGCCAATTATTCCAAAGCATTCGCAAGAATCAAAGCAATAACTCAAATTACACTCCTAAAAAAAATCTGAAATTAACGACGAACAAATTTTGTAGCTATACAACAAAATAAAAAAAATTGTTACCTACAGGCAATTTAGCGACGGACTAGCGACGAAGTTCGTAGCTGATTTCAGTTTCTTTTGTAGTGTTACAACAGAGAAAACCCCCCAACCCCCACCTTTCTTCTCACAACATTATCCAAGAAAACACATTCCCAGTTCAATAAAGAGTATTTGCAGTTCATTTGCATTTAATTCCAGCATTTAAAACCCTAGTCAGAAGGAAAAAGACCTGACTAGCTACTAAAAGTGGGAAAGAAGAAAGATACCTCACTTGAGATTGTGTGCCACTTTTGGTACTCTATATAACCATTTTCTTGAATTTGCTACTGTTATGTACAGTCACTGTATGTATGCAGAGACAGTAAAGATAGTTGAGATATAAATAACATAACAGTACTGCTTACCAAACCAGAGTCAGAGAGAGAGAGAGAGGTGTGCAAGAAAATAGGGAGTACTTATTTATTTTTGATGGAATAGAAAAAAGGAAAACTTGTTATCAAAGGTCCCTGTGCATTTATACCAACGCCTACATCAAAAATAGTGTCTTGATGATTAACCACCGCCACTGCTACTCTTATTATATTGAACAAATATGAAAGAAAAGTATTAAAATCACTACCAGAATTAATTGAACTACTCTTGTTGTGATGTTTGGAATAGTTTTTGAAGATATTTTGGATTACTAAGGCTCGTCTATACGAGGGATAAGGGATAAATAATCTCGTGATTAAATTTAAGATGAGTTTATTTTACATTTGGTTGGGATAAAATTGCATATAATTAATATCGGAATAGTTATTCCGGGACTGTAGTTATTCCTATGGAAAGATAAAATAATTAATCCTAGAATAACTAATCCCAAGATAAGTAATCTTGGGTAACTTGTTTCCCAACCAAATGACCCCTAAGCGGTATAGTAAGACTGGTGACATCTATTCACTCTTAATTAATAAAACATTTCAAATTTGAGTTTTTAAAATGAAGAAAATTTTTAGTAGAGATAGAGGGAGATTCATATTTTCAAGTTTATGGATTCTTATAATGATTTCAAGTAAATATAGAATGATAACTCGATTCACATTCAATATTTTTATAGATATTTAGTGAATTTTTATTACATACATAATATTTGAGCAAAATTTTATTGTGTTCACGTGAACCAGTAACTCATCTACTAGGTGTGTCCCTAAATACGCAGCCTTCCCCTTTTAGGGGTCGTTTGATAGGAGGATAAGTTATCCCATGTAGATGGGATTGGGTGGGATAAGATGAGATTACTAATCTCACCCTTTATGTGGGATTACTAATCCCACCTTTTATCCCATCTACATGGGATTGGATGGGATATCAAAAAAGTTATTCCACTAACCAAACATAGGATTAATTTCAATCCCATTGGATTAATAATCCAGCCCATCCTATCCCTCCTACCAAACGATCCTGAGTGGGTTCTGAATATGAAATAGCTCTATCAGAAAATGGTATTCTAGAAAATCATGTTGGAAAGTTGTCTATTGGAGTATAATTTCAGACAAATAGTAGTCTTGATTAGTTCAACTGAAAACATTTGGAAAATTATGATCAAGCTACAATATTTATTTGAAGGTCATGCTAAAGTTGCTAATAGGGACCTATTCTATTAAGCTAGGCAACTGACGCCAGCTCTTGCCAGACATTATTTTTATCTACAGTTATAAAATAATTGCGTTGCCTTTTCTTTATACCTTGAGAGAAGAGCTTAGTTACATAATCTTTATCTGGTTTGTTTGGTCATTGACAACTTTTATTAGCTTGTTTTATCATACTTTTGTGACCACTTGGGTTGCCTCCGCAGGCTACCTACATTTACCATTTTATAACTATCTATAATATATGCAGGCCTATACAGAGGTCGCTTCTCTTAAATATTTAAATAAAATAAAAAACATGCAAATAAAATTGAATTTAAGTTAGATGCATTTATGGTGTAAAAAAAATACCATCAGGCCTGGTATAAGGCATTTAGAGGTAAATTCTTATGATAAACATTATTTGATAATCATATTATACTAAAAGTGGGAAGCATCTAAGGTTAAAGTTGAATTACGAAAATATCCATGAAAAAGTGAGTGGCCATTTTTCCCTTCACCCAAAAGTAAAATTACATTGCATTAAATGAGTATTTTGAACTCTGCAAGTATAGATACATTCTAATACGGATAAATAAAGCTATAAATATTGTAGTACAATGAATCAAATAAATGGTACTCTCTCCATTCCATAATAAATGACTTTTTAGACTTATGCACACCTCATAAGAAAGTGCTCACTCCTAAAAAATTAGGAGTATTTTTAGTAATTTATTCCTAATTAAATGCCTAAAAAAAAAAGGTTAATGGTTCTTGATTACGTAAATAAGGGTCATTTTGAAAGAAGAAGATCAATTTCTTCTTGAAATCTTAAAGCACCACTTATTTTAAAACAAAATGAAAAGTGTAAAATTCACTTATTGTGAAATGGAGAGAGTAATTAAGAAACTCATAGCAGCTAGATGACAGGATATGACGTTTAGGCTTCTTCTAATTATTTCATGTGAAGGTTATAATGGTGTTCATGGTTCGGTTTAGGTCGGTTATTGATTAAAACCATAACCAAACCAATTTAGTCGGTTTTTAAATGTCTAAAACCATAACCAAACTAAATAAAATAATAACCACCGGTTTGGTTATTGTCGGTTTTGGTTCGGATTGGTTGGATTTTTTCTGCTTATGACTAGCGCCAAGAGACTTATCGAGAAACATTAAAAAGTTAAAAGACATGTCTTTTTTGGTTCAAACGATAACTTTTATTTATCGTTTAAGGTGGAACATACATCATAGAAATATTTTCACTATTAGTGATAGTGTCATACTCAAGTTGCCCAAAGTTGCTAAACTATTACATATAGAGCTAAAAACTAACTAAGTAGTGGCTGCACCATTTTTGTCATCTTAATACACATGCACGGAAATAAAGTAGAGCATAGGAGCTTTTAGTTGTTGTTACAAACATACATATTAATTAAACATAAAGACTACCTAAAATTAAAATGAAAATATATGAAATAAAAAAAACTTTGTGTAATGATCTCAAACTTTGGGGCAATACTTGCATTTTGTCCTCAATTCTCCCATTTTATTAAAAACATTTTGTGTAATGATCCCAAACTTCAGATGTTTTTCTATCATTATCCCAGGAGCTGGGTCTTGACTACAAAGAGTTGTTTTTTAACGCCTTTTAGGAGGATTACCCACGGAAGAAGTATTGGGGCATTACCATGTGCTTGAGTTGCGGCAAATGCGATGTTACAAGTATCTTATAGGAACCTCCAAATCTACAACCTCTGTCTTTTTCATATGAAAAATATTAGAAGTTTAGGACCCATTTGGACAAGAAAAAAGAAAGGTATAAATTCGGGAAAAAAAAGAAGAAACAACCTAAAATCAAATGGCTGACAAAGAAAGGCTAAAAATTTTAGTTAAAGACATTAGACTCTAACGTGAGCTTCTGTTAGTAGGTTTACACTTAATACTTAGAGAGTTAAAAGACTTAAAGACATGAGCTTGGACATATTCTTAAAAACATGGGCCTTAAACAATCATGTGAAATAAGTAGACCAAAAATCAAATTAATGATTAAAAGGTATAAAATATTTATAATTATTTATGAAAAACTAATATTATACATAAAAATAATTATAAAATTTATGTATATAATTTATCGGTTTGGTTCGGTTATTTATTCAGTTATTTTTTAATATAACCATAACCAAACCAAATATTATCGGTTTTTAAAATTTAAAACCAAATCAAACAAAACCAAACCAAATGTCGGTTTTTTTATTCGGTTTGGTTAAATTTTCGGTTTGGTTTTTATTTTAACCAAAACCGTGAACAGCCCTAGGTTATATCTCATAATAATGTTGAAGAATGTGAAAGGTACTATGTTTTAAAGTTTTTAAGTCTTAATAATAACGGCTATTTGGGATCTGTTAAATCTCTGTGATATCATCCATAATCATTGCAATTGTAATGGAAGAGCACAAACTACATGAAGAACAGTTGAGAGAAAATGAAGAAGTATTGAGTAAATTTGTGAAATGAGAAAATATCTTCCATTAATCATTCAACTACAAAGAGTGTACGTATATATACAAGTTTAACCGCCTATACTAATCTATACAGTTGTACATTAGCTGGCCCACTAACTTAATCATCATAACTAACTACAAGTCCTAACTAACTAGATTTTCCGGCTCGGTAAGCAGCTTCGGAAGCTGCAGGTGCATTCGAAGCGGTTCTCTGCCCCCCCCAAGCTAGGGGTAATGAAGATGTTCATCATCCCCAGGTTGGATAATAGATAGCCATGTTGAACATGTGTGAGGGTCTTGGTGAGTATATCTGCTTGTTGCTCTGAGTAGGCCAAATATACTAGCTAAACTAACTTCATTTAAACCTTTTCTCTGATGAAATGACAGTCAATGTCTATATGTTTGGTACGTTCCTGAAAGACAGGCTTAGCAGCTATTTGGATAGCTGATTCTTGTCACAATGAATGGGAACAGGCAACTGAACATCAACTCCAAGAGATTTGTACAAATTAATCAACCAAACAAGCTCAGCAACAGTGGCAGATAGGCTTCGGTATTCAACCTCTGTAGAGCTTTTGGATATGGTAGCCTGTTTTTTGATTTCCAGGAAATGAGTGAAGAACCAAATTTGACAAAGTAACCAGTAATGGATTTGCGAGTGTTGGGGCAAGATGCCTAATCAGCATAACAAAATGCCTCCAAAACATTGCAATCAGCAGCCTTCATAAAAATCCCTAAACAGGGAGAATTCTTCACATATTGCACAACTCTGACTCCAGCATTCATATGAGAACACTTAGCAGAGTGCATGAATTGACTTAGACATTGAACAACAAATGTTATATCAGGCCTGGTGTTAGTAAGATAGAGCAGTCTACCAATTAACCTCTGATAAGCACCAGGATCTGGTAAGAATGTGTCATCATAAGGACCAAAATTTGAGTCAAACTCTGCAGTGGTCAGTTTATGGTTCAACTCCATTAGTTCTTTCATGAGCTTAGCACTAGCAAGGCCAATAACAGAAATGAGCTCAAGAGCATATTTCCTCTGATGCATGAGGATCCCTTCTGAACTTCTAGAAAACTCTATACCCAAAAAATATTTTCATACACCTAGATCCTTGATTTTGAAAGAAGACTGAAGAGTAGTTTTAGTAGCAAGGATCAGGTCATCATCATCACCTGTGATGAGTAAATCATCAATATAAACCAAGACCAAGATTGTGTTGCCAGAATCATGCTTAATGAAGAGTAGATGACTTTACACAAAACCATAAGAAACAAATGCAGTAGTGAGCTTAATGTTCCACTGCGTAGAAGCCTACTTAAGTCTATATAATGACTTGAGGACCCTATAAGCTTGTGATGAACCAGAGGTGGATTTGGACCCTTGAGGCAAATCCATGTACACCTCTTCATGAAGATCTCCATGTAAAAAAGCATTGAATACATCCATTTGTTGGATGGACCAGTTCCTTGCTGTAGCAACAGAAATAACAGCCCTTACAGTGACCATTTTCACCACTGGTGAAAATGTCTCCTAATAATCCAGACACTCTTTTTTATCGTAACCCTTTGCCACCAACCTTGCTTTAACCTTTCAACCTCTCCTGATGCTTTGTACTTAATTTTATATACCTATTTACATCCAATAGACTTCTTGCCAAGTGGAATTGGAACTACAGACCAAGTGTGATTATCCTCTAAAGCTTTGATCTCTGACTATATTGCCTCAACCTATCTAGGGTCCTTGATGGCACTGGACTAAGAGTGTGTTTCAATCTCTGCAGAAAAGTTAGCAATATAACTTTGATATTTAGAAGATAAGCATTTTTAACTCAGCACATCTGACAAAGGATAGGAGCACGCACTGGCCCTAGGTCCACTTTTCTGCTTTCTATTAGATAAAGTAACATAGTCCTTCAACCAAATGGGAGGTTTGGTTGCTCTAATAGTTCTTGATGAACCATGATGATGAGCAGCTGGTAAAATATCATGGCGATTGGCATGCTTATCTTGTTCTTCAACATCCATCAGGGCAGGAACAACCTCTTCATTAAGCTCTGCATGATGATCTAACTCAGGAACTGGATCAGGAATTAGCATATCCTGAATAAGTGGGACAGGAACAGTTGTATCCTCTACTTCAGATGGGATATGTTTTGATGATGCAGGACTGGGCACATGAGAAGTATAAGGAATGTGCTTGAGGGGAGAAAAAGTGAGAGAACCATTAATACTATCACTACTAATGCCATTCTGAAGATTTTAGAAAGGAAAGATAAGTTCATGAAATACAACATCTCTACTAATGAAACAAATCTTATTGACAAGATCAAAAAGCTTATATCCTTTTACGATACAAACCATAGCCAAGTAAGACTGCTTTAACTTCCCTAGGACTAAATTTGTCTTCTTTGGGTAACTTAGTTGCATAGCAAAGGCAACTAATGATCCTCATATACTGTAAGGATGGTGTTCTTTTGTAAAGCATTTCAAATGGAGATTTGAACCCCAAACTAGATTAAGGAATTCTATTAAGAACATATGTTGCACTCTCAATACAACAACCCCAGAATTTATCGGGTAAGCATCCTTGAAATTTAATAGCCCTGGCAGTTTCCAAAATATGTCTATGTCTTCTCTCTACCACCTCATTTTGATATGGGGTGTAGGGACAAGAACTTTGATGGATTATGCCATGCATTCTAAAAAGTTCACTACATGACTGATTAAAGAACTCAGATCCATTATCTAATCTAAACATTTTGATCTATTTGCTAAACTGATTTGAGACCATTAGAAGAAAAGATTTTAACAATTCAGCCACATCTGATTTTACCCTTAATAGAAAAGTCCAAATCCATCTAGAAAAATCATCAACTAGAGTCAAGAAGTATTTCATTCCATTATAAGTGGTGGTTTTGTAAGTACCCAATACATCCATGTGAATCAAGCGAAAAGATTCAGTCATCCTACTATTGCTATGTGGAAATGGAATTCTAGTCTGTCTAGCTAATGGGCATACATCAAAAGTATCTAATGAAAAACTTCTCTTTATTTAGAAAACAGACAATCTTCTTAAGGCTCTCATGGGGACATGTCCCAACCTTTGGTGCCACAAGGTAGGATCAACAGTTTCTGTTGCTGTAAATGAGTTATCTATCTTGACCTTGGTTTTATTCACTTTATTTACTTGTGATAGCAAAATGTATAATCCTTCTTACTCTTTACCAATCTCCTTCACTCTCCTAGTGAAGAGATCCTGAAAGATGCAAAAACCAGGAAAAAATATTCACATTGCAATTCAGTCTTTTATCAGTTTAGAAACAGACAAAATATTGAATTTAAATACTGGAACACATAATACACTCCTGCTCACATCACCTCCAGACAAAGGGCAATCTCTAGTATAAGTCACTCTTGTGGACTCTCCAGTTGCCAGTTGTACATTTCCATTGTTTCCTACTTTTGCATCATCTAACATTAGTTTGTCATTATTAATCATGTGGTTTGTTGCACCACTATCAACAATCTATTTAAAAACTGCATCACTATCCCTTTTATCTAAGGAAGGAATACCTGCCATAAGTGCATTACCACCTATAACAGTTGGTCCTGAGTTGCTTCGTGCATTGGTGTTGTTCACTCGTGCTTTGTTGAGTAAGACCAAGATCTGATTGAACTGATCTCTGGTGAAGAGATTTCCTGGTGCATTCATGTTCATATTATTCATTATAATCTTTACCTTGAGCCATGTATGCATGTGAACCACTCCTCTCTCCATGAGTCATGTATCCACCTGTTGGCCTTAAGTTACTGCCACCATTATGAGTCAAGTGTCCTCTAGTTGCACAGTTTTTTTCCCTTTGAACCATGTATCCACTTGCTGTGCTAGTAGTTGTACCATTCTTCCTCTGGAATTTAAAGTCTACTGGAAAACCAATTAACTTGTAACAAGTCTCCTTCACATGGCCCTTCTAACCACAGTATTCATATTTCATCAGCTTGTAACAACCATCTCTAGTATGCCCCCTCATGTGGCAAAAATCACACACAATATTAAAGTTCCTTATAGGCATTTGAACTGTTATTCTGGCAGTAAACAGTGCTGTAGGCTCAACGTGTTCTATAGCTACATAACTACTCCTAGTCATCATCTTTTGACTTTCATCCTGAACTAGCATTGCATAAATTTTATTGACACTAGGCCGTTGAGTTTTTAACAAAATTTGACTATGAGCCTGACTATATCCTTCATTAAGTCCCATAAAAAATTGTGATATCCTTTGGTACTATAAATTCTCTACTGACTTTGCTGATTCTTCACAATCACAAGGTCTAGGTGGAATGATTGAATCAGTCTAGGTGGAATGATTAAATCATACTCATTTTACATATCCTTCAGTCGAGTATAGTAAGCTGAGATTGAGGAAGCACCTTGTGTGAGTGAAAATTTCTTTGTGTAACTAATAGATTCTCGAACCATTTACCCTATCAAACCTTTCTCTTAACTCCTGCCAAACTATGTGTGCATCTAGCAGAAAGGAATGCCATTTAACAGTTCCCTCGCAACATTCCCCATGATACGTGACACAATTATCGCATTGCATCGATCCCATTGATTTTGGTGAGTTGGTCCATAACTGTCCCTCTTCACAGAACCATTAATGAATCCAATTTTATTCCTCCCTAGCAAGGCTAGCTTCATTGCATGACACCATAATCCATAGTTTCCATCCCTATCAGTTGAATTCCTACTGATAAGGAACCAAGACCATCAGATGCATACAAGTACAATGGATGATTATGATCCAAAGTAGCATCAGCAGTACATTGTTGATTTTGCCTTTGTTCATTGCTTTCAACACCTTGTTGAGTTCGTCCTTGTTCATCAATATCTTCAACGAACATTGTTGTTATTCAAAGATATACACGATCAAAACAGAGAAAAATTGACTCGATTAACAGAAAGTGAAGAAAAATGACCTAAATTTCTCAATTTCGTCTAGATTGTTGAAGAAATTCCTAAATTTGATCGATTAACGCTCTGATACCATGTTAAATCTCTGTGACATCATCACATAATCATTGCAATTGTAATGGAAGAGCACAAACTACATGAAGAACAGTTGAGAGAAAATAAAAAGTATTGAGCAAGTTTGTAAAATGAGAAAATATCTTCCACTAATCATTCAACTACAAAGAGATATATATACACATATCATTCAACTACAAAGAGTGTGTGTGTATATATATATATATATATATATATATATATATATATATATATATATATATATATATATATATATATACACAATTTTAACCGCCTATACTAATCTATACGGTTGTACATTAGTCGGCCCACTAACTTAATCATCATAACTAACTACAAGTCCTAACTAACTAGATTTGCCGGCTCGTCGGCTCGGCTTCAAGGAATTGTAGTGCATTTGAGCGCTTCCTCTACGGATCACAAGGGTTAAGCCTTTAAGACTATATATATATATACTTAGTTTATCGATACTTCTTAATTGGAAGTGAAAAACGAATGGATGTCCTGGAGTTGCTTGGTTGCCAATAAAATTGTTATTCTTGAAATCACTTCTTGAAAAAGTGATCATGGTATTTAGATTACTTTTTCCTATTTTCTTTATATTTTTTAGCAAACCTGAAATTGTATAAGTATCACTTTCTAAATGATAAGAATGCTATTTAGCATGTTTCTTCGTATTGTGTGGAAGTTCATTATTTGTATAGCGATGACTTTTTTAATGTGAAGAGCGATTTAGTCTTCCATTATTTGTTTTGATCATTTCTTTGTATAGTGTAGTATCATCATTTAGGAAAAGAAAAACCCGGTACATACTGGTCATCCGACCCTTTACTTTGAGAAGGTTGTGTAGTTGTGCTTGAGCAAGTCTACAACAATTATTAGCTCATCAGGAGGAATGAGTTTTTAAATTACGTGCTCTCGGGAGAAAATATTATTCCTCCTTACATTCTTTTTATTAGAACTTGATATTTCTTCTATAAAGAAGTTCATCCAGGACAATTCATAGACACCATCAGTACAATAAAGTTACAATTATAAAGTTTGATGGAGTTGCATGACCATACTCATCAATGCTGAAATGAGATTAAAAGCATTTTGTATTAAATCCTTATTTTGAGACATATATCCTGTGCAACGTAAGAAAGCATCGATTGTAAAGAAGTACCTAAACTTTAACTGACACTTGCACCATGTGGTAAGACATATCATTTTCATAATGGCATCTTCGAACTCAGCCTTTTCTGATTTTTTTTCTCTATATAAAATTATATTTCTTTTACTCTTTAGAACATAATGAATGATCTTAAATCTTCCTCCTGGCAACATGGAATTGACATTGTTTGAATATTTGATCATAAGATCATAATTTAGCGATATTTCTTTGGTTTTATTTACAATTAACACCCCTTTAAGTTGTTCTTCTTCGGAAGGTTAGATGAGATAGTTGATTATGTCAATTGGAAATACTGTGTGTTATTTTGTTCGTAATTACTATTTTTTGCTCTTTTAATTAATGGTTTTTAATTAAAATACAATAAAATGAGACAATTACATTTCATCATTTTGTACTTGCATTTTTTTCTTTAAATTTTATTATTTGATGCTTTAATTTTATGGTTTTAGTTATAGTAAAATAAAATGAGTAAACAATAGTCATCATTTAGAATATTTACTTTTGAAGTTTTAATAATATATACTGTATAACATTTAAGAATGCTTGAATCCATTAACATGGGATACACGTGCAATGCACATGATCAGAAACTAGTTTGGTAAAAATAGTATTCCCCCAGTTTTAATTTAAGTTTCTTTGTTTGACTAGACTTGGGTTTAAGAAAATAAGAGAGGCTTTTGAATTTTGTGATCTTAAATTAAAAATATATACTTATATTATATCAAAATGCCCGTTAAATTTGATAGTCTTGAACAAGCATTGTAGAATGTTCAATTGAAATGGAGGGAGTATTATAATTTAAATTCAAAAAATTTACACTTCATCCCATAAAGAAAGAACAACACTATTTTCTAATGAGTTAGAAAATTCTGTATTCTTAAAAATATTTTCTAAGTACTTTTAAGTAAAATAAAATTCTGATTCGTAACTCTAGATGAGTGGTTCCAACATAGTCTATTATGTTCACCTTAATAGAGTGGTAAATTTCATTATTTGAAAGGAAATCTATAAAACTCTCTCTTTTCTGGTGCTCTCTCTCTCTTTTGGTGCTCTCGGTGCTCGTTAGTGGCTAACTTGTGCATGTGGCCGAAATGGGGCGAGGACAACTAAGAAAGACAGACATTGAGTAGCTGACACGGGATATCTGATTAGTGACAGGAAAAGGAAATACGTCCTCTAACAAGGAGACAGTCCATGGAAAGGGCTTGACGAAATTACCAACTCCAAATCAAAACACGACTATTGCTCTGGGAACGAGTGCTATTCCTGGGGTGTTTGACCACATGAATGCTTCAAAGGGACCGATTAAGCCGGCTAGCCTGAGTGCAGGTGATGGTACAAGGCTAGGTAACCCTCTGATGACACCAACTAGTGGGGTGTTATCTATTAGTACTCCACCAGTGGTGAAATCCCCTAATTTGGGAGGGGCGAGTAACCCACTTACTAGCAAATCCCCGAACCCAGTTGATGCAGCAACTAAGACACCACAATTAGAAGGAGGTAAAACTAGGGCTAGCATAGTCTCAGGTGGGAAACTAACTGCTAGGGGAATGGATCTAGAATTTGTTGCTCTTATGATAAAGGAGGGTGAAAATTTTGTGCAATTGGAACTGGAGGATACTGCGGAAGAAACAAAGAAGTAGAAAAATGCACTTGTGATATATATCATTAGTGTATCTCCTACTTTTGGTGCAATGGACAAATTTCTAAACAACCAATGGAAATATGAAGTGAAGCCCCAAATTTATTACCATAATGATGATTTTTTCATTGTTAGAATTCAGAAAATGGAGGAGAGGGATGCAATACTTCAATCAAGTCCCCATACTATCGCAAGTAGACCAGTGGTTATGAAACCGTGGACTCCTACCTTCAATTTGAATGAGGAAATTCTAAGTACCATGCCACTATGGGTGATGTTACCTAATCTCCTCTTGCATTGCTGGAGTAAAAAGGCGTTAAGTAAGATTGGTAGTGTTTTGGGCACTCCGTTATATGCTGATGATTGCACGACATCTAAGTTTAGCATATCCTTTGCTAGATTGTTGGTGCAGATGGATGTAACTAGACCACTGCCTAGGTCTATTAAGGTCGTGGAGTCTCATGACCAGGTGATTGATCAAGTCATAGAGTACGAATGGGAGCCGAAATACTGCAAGGTTTGTCTGCAAGCAGGTCACTGCTGTAAGGTGCCTGTACAAGCTAATTCTAAAAATGCAACAAATAAATAACACCTTCGCACCCTAGACGGAGGGATAATTACTATAAGCAAGAATGGAGGAACAGACCAGGGGCTAGAAGGACAAATCAGCCAAGCACTAAGACATTGAAACCAGTGGTTATTAAGCCAAATGGAGGTGGTGTCAAGCCAAGTGATGAAGCAAACAAGGATAGTAGATTAGAGGTTACTCAACAGCCAAGTATGGAGGCTGGGAAGAGTATAGCTCAACAAGATACAAATACAAAGAAGGAACGTATGGATGGGTGGATATTGGCCAAGGGGAGCACATCTCCTAGCAAAAGGGGTAAAGTTGCTATTCCTGCCGAACAAGTGATTGATACATATAATGTGTTTAATATTCTTAATGAGAAACCAGCTACAGAAGAGTTTATTAAGAGTACGGATGCCGCAGGGTCAAGCAATACTGGAGGATCCGAGGGGAAAGCACCACCAATCACTATATCTTCATGAATGTGGTTACTTAGAATGTTAGAGGGATAAATAAGTCCTATAAACATAAAGAGTTAACAGTAGCTATAAGGGAAAATAATATGGGATTGCTTACAGTATTTGAGCATAGAGTTAATAGTAATAAGGAAGCCAATATTGTTAAAAAAGTAGCTCCAGGATGGAATTGGGAAACTAATAGCAGTGTGGGAAGCAAAGAGAGAATTTGGATTATCTGGGACCCAAGGAAGGTGAAGTTCACCATGACTGATCTAGATACGCAGTACATACATGGTCAGATAAGAATTTATGATATTAACTGTACTTTTTAATTTACAGCAGTCTATGGATTGCATATAGTGGTGACCAGGAGAGCTATATGGACTAAATTGACAGCTATGCATAATGACATTCATGACCCTTGGTTAGTTATGGGGGATTTCAATGCCATCATGAGGATTGAAAATAAAATAATTGGTTCAGAAGTTCAGGAATATAAGGTGAAAGATTTCAGGGACTTTATGTTAGATATTGGAATGCATGAACCTCAGACTATAGGGAGGGAATACACTTGGACAAATAACTACACTTACAGTATCATTGATAGAGCACTAGCTAATGCTACATGGATGACCTCAATGACTGCGCTGAATGTCCAGATTCTGGAACCTAGGTTTTCAGACCATTCCCCTGTATGTATCAGGTTCAAAAGACAGGATAGTAGTGGAGGGAAGCCTTTCAGATTTTTCAATTGTATGGTAGAACATGTTTTATTTGCTAGTACTGTTGAGGAATGTTGGCACAAATCACAACCTACCAAATACATGGGACAAATATGGAAGAAACTGAAGATAGTTAAGCAGGGGTTGAAGGTGCTGAATAATGAACACTTCAAGGGTGTGGAGCTGAAACTTAAACAAATCAGACAACAACTACATGAGACACAGGAAAGGATGGACCATTCTTGTAGCATCCCCTTTGGGAGGATACCACTTACGAAACAAAAGTTAATTTCACACTTATAATGTTTAGAAGAAATTTATGCCAAAAGATATTCACAAAAAAAAAAAAAATTAATAGCGGAAATAGGCCCATGCGAAAAAGGGTTGAAAGTGCGGCATTTTTTTTCCATTATACACTCTGAAAAATTTCTTAGATGAAATACAATATCGAGTATCAATTTAAAATGTTAACGCCCTCCTCAAATAGTCAACACATGTAAGAAACTTCGTTTGGAATTATGTTTTCCAATCAACACCACTGCAGGTTCATAATATACACGAAACTCAAACTTGCGATTATCACGTTTAAAAACTATTATCTTCCTTTGTACATAATTACAAGGCAAAATGTAAACCCAGTACATGCATGAATTGGGTTAAAAGCACACCTAAAAACAGCAAAACAAGTTACCGAGTTCAAGTTACAAGCTTATGGTCTTGTGGTCCAACGAGCCTCCAAAATTTCATACATAAGTGTGACATATGGATCATGTACAAGTCCCAAAACTATACAAAACCTAAATGCATATGCAAAGGTGATCTTCACTAAAGCTCCCAAAAAGTCTACTCCAAATGGCCATCTTCAAATCTTCTCCCGCACATTACCTATGATAGAAAACAACTATCGCTAAGCATAAAGCTCAGTGGCGTATAAATTTTGGGCTTGGAGCCATTAGATTCTCCAATTCCCTTATCCGTTGTAGGTAGCTCAATAAGATACTAATAAATCAAGTAAACAAGTATATTAAAGTATGAGTTTCCAAATGTCGAAATCAATATTCGAAGGTTCAAGTGTAAAGAAAGCTTATAAATCAATTCAAGAGAGTTTGTCAAATAACCAATTTCACCCAATATGTACATCATGCCATCACACCAAGCATAATCAATATCAAGATGGACCGAAGCCCCAAATCAAGTAGGGTCATCACCCAATAATCAAGAGAATGAAGAGCCGTATTTGAAAGTGGCTTTCCACTCATACTCGAAAATGGACAAAAGTCCATCATCAAGATGAAATGTAAATCCAAAGTCAAGATGGGCAAGATCCGAATCAAGAGGCATGCCGATATCGGTGACAAAGTCACCGCAACAAGAAGGATAAAGTCCCAACAAGAATGCAAAATGATCAAGCAATTCGTACAAGTGGGCTATTTAGCGAATATTTTGCAATGCTTGAGATAATAACCATACAATGATATAAGATGAAGAGGATGGAAACAACTTATCAAGATACTTCAAAATTCCAGCAAGTAAAGATATTTCAAATTCAGGTTTTATACACAAACCTTGGTGTTTTACCACACGATAAGTTCTACCACAACTCGAGGAGTTCAAATCGTCTACGCCATAGACCAACTAAAGTCCACTTCGTCAAACAATTCCTCTTAGCTTGTACAAGAGCATATATACTTAAATACACAATCAAATATCTACTTAAGTTCAATGGTTTCAGCACGTCAAAACTAAACATGATATCAGTGAAAATCACCCTAAACTATCAAAACAGAAATTCAGGACAGTACTAATGTCTTGTATTGTGGCTCAATTTCAAAGGGGTAAATGGCAAAAATAGACTTTGTGGCCTTAATGAAAGTCGCAGATATATGTCTTGGGGTTTCAAAAAAAATTAAATCACTCCTATAGAAGTTTTGTACAAAAAGATATGCTCAAAATACTAACAGTAGTACATGTAGGGTTTGCAAAAAAAACACAAAGACTCGCCCCGTACTTCATCACCCCTTTTCCAGTAAATAAAAGCAAAAGTGGGTTTTGGAGCCTGAACGAAAGTTGTAGGACTATGAAATAGCTTTCTAGAAAATCTTGGATCACTTAAAGTTAAACTTTATACAAGGAATTATGCTGAAAACACTAACAGTTGTCCAGTTCAAAAATGGGTTTTGTAACTTACCTCAATAGTGTAGAGTAGTTTGTGGCTCAACCAAAAAAAGTCTTGATGATTGATTTAGAGGATGAATATTATGAGAGAGAGAAGATTTGGGGTTTTATTTTGGTGGAGGAAACGAAATATGAAGAGGAGGTGGAGAAGATATGAGCTAAAGGTAACATATTTACCTTTGGATAACTACTAACTTTTTTTTTCTTTTTTTGTTTAGATAACTACAAAAAGGGGCTGCCCTAAATACATAAATATCTAATCCATTTAATAATTTACTAAGATAATAATAGGAGTATCTTACATAACTACACCATAGCACTTCAAACAAGTTCCAAATATCTGTCAAGTTCATGTTCAGGAAGTGCGAAGTAAAATATACCCTTACTATCAAGATATGGTCAATCGAAAATTCAAGAGTTAGTTTTAAAAAAAAATTCAGGGTGTTACAATTCTTTACTTGATTCTACTCTAATAGAGGAGGAGAAGGGGCTCAGAGGTTTGCTGGAAAAGTGGGGTAGCATAGAAGAAAGTATATACAAACAAAAATCTAGAATTCAATGGCTAAAAGTGGGGGATTCTAACTCCAAGTATTTCTTTGCTAGCATGAAAAACAGACACTCACATAATAATATCAGGCAGATAATAGATGTGACTGGTGTGATGTTACTTGATGAAGTGGGGATTAAGAATGAGATTTTGAGGTTCTATAAAGCATTATTGGGGTCCTCAACTAGCCCTCTTCCTGCCATATACCCTAAGGTGATTAGCAATGGTAGACTACTGACTAGACAACATCAGGTAAGCCTGTTACTAAAGAAGAGGTTTATGATGCTTTACAGAGTATTGATGACGGGGAAGCTCCTGGATGTGATGGACTAAACGCCTGTTTCTTTAAAAAGGCGTGGCCAACTGTTGGAGGTGAAATAACTGAAGCAGTTTTGCACTTCTTTAAATCTTTCAGTATGGCTCAGGCTATCAACTGCACTTCAGTCACGCTTATTCCGAAAGTTTAGAATCCAAAGATCAGTGAAAGATTACAGATCAATCTCTTGTTGTACCACATTGTACAAGATCATTTCTAAGGTACTAACAAAGAGGCTGCAAGGAGTTATGGAAGTACTCGTGGATAACTATCAATCAGCATTTGTGCCAGGAAGGATAATTACTGATAATATAATTCTCAGTCATGAATTAGTCAAAAGATATGGGAGAAAAGGCCTGTCACCCATATGCATGATGAAACTTGACATGCAAAAAGCATATGACTCACTAGAATGGGATTACTTAGAGTAGATTTTAGTTGGACTAGCTTTCCTTGATAAATGTGTGAAGTGGATCATGACTTGTGTGAGGAGTCTGTCCTACTCCATACTCTTGAATGGGAAACCAACAGAGCCCTTTGAAGCTAAGAGGGGACTGAGGCAAGGGGGTCCTCCGTCCCCCTACCTTTTTGTACTTGCTATGGAATACCTAACTAGGGTTTTCAAGAATCTAAGTAAGGTTCTGGACTTCAATTATCATCCTAAATGTGAGAAGATGCAACTAGTACAGCTCGGGTTTGCGGATGACCTCCGTTTGTTCTG
Source organism: Lycium ferocissimum (assembly GCF_029784015.1). Lineage (NCBI taxonomy): Eukaryota > Viridiplantae > Streptophyta > Magnoliopsida > Solanales > Solanaceae > Lycium > Lycium ferocissimum. Next base: position 56,511,174 of record NC_081347.1, read on the forward strand.
TAGGGGTGATTTAGGGTCTGTGCAGTTATTGTTTGAATGTTTTTCTCATTTCTCTCAAACTTCTAGGTTGACTCTAAATAGACAGAAAAGCTCTATTTTTTATGGGGGGTGGGGGGGGGGGTGTACCCATTGAGGATCAGCAGCTGATTCTGGATTATCTTGGTATCAACCAAGGTGTCTGTTACACCTGGAAAATTTCCCCTTAGCGTACAGTGAATAGACTAACGAAGGGAATGATGTATACGAGGTTTGGACAAGTAAGAAATAGTCTTTATGGTCCTAATTAAGATTTCCAAAGACATTCGGGTTAAGGCAAGAAAGTTGTAAAGGAAAACGAGTTATAAGTTGAGTGTGTTGGGCAAAATTACGAGTATCGAGTTAATGATGTTTTAATAATGTTTTGGAGAAGAGTTATAACATCCCTTAGATTGCTAATGAAGTGATAAACAAGTGTTAAGAAGGTTCCATAAGGATTGGAGATCAAACGAGACGACGGGAACAACTTCGGTGGAACTGTATGTTCCACGACCATGTTCCACGGACCATGGAATGTTCCATGGACCGTGGAAGGGTCCGTGGAACTGCCAGCAGAAATGTCTATTGGCTGGTCATGAACCACGACCAGTTCCACGACCCATATAATATTCCACGGACCGTGGAAGGGTCCGTGGAAGTCCCGAGATAAATTTGAACTTAGTTCAATTATATATTGATGCTCCCATTTCATTTATTTCATTTCCACACTTTTCTTCAACTTCTCAAGCCCCCTAGAACCTTCCATATATTTCATCCACAAGAAAACCAAGGAAATCAAAGATCAATAACAAGAATTGAAGAGAATCAAGTGTATGAAACCCATTAAAGTCATCCAAAACCAAGAAATCCCAAGAAGGGTGAAATAGGGTTTTGGTGCAAGAGGTGTATTACCATTCAAGGCTTATTCCTCCATCATCTAAGGTGAGTTTTATGATCTTTCTATGTTGTTTAAAGTATTGATGAGTTGAAACACTTGGATTGTAGAAGAGTATAGAAAATGGGTCATAAATGGGTAAATAGTATCATTGTTGAGTGGTAGTTTGGTTTGAATCATGAAAATGGATGTGTTGAGATTATAAATACGTTATAAATGACATTTAGAACATGGAATAAGTATTGTATGAGAAATAACGTGATAACGGACTTTGGACCTGATTATGGAGAAATTGGAGTGAAGTTACGAATTGTGGTCAATGCAATTGAATGATGCTTATTGTTTATGATGTTGTGAATGTGGTTATGAATGTTGGGAGTTGATACAGAATATGGAGGGAGTATTATAAACAAAGGAAATACTGCCCAATTTTCTTTAGCTTTAGTAAGCCCGTTCTTATAATTGTCTAGCTAATGTCGATACGAATTCCTTTGAAGGTATAAACGAGCGCATTAAAGGAGAACGAGCAAGCAATATAGTAGCTAAACGACAAAGGTATGTGAGGCTAGTCCCTTCTTTCTAAGGCATGAGTCTTATGGCATGAATTCCCTCATTTCTCATGAATGTCCTATATTCCGGAAAGCTAAGAGTCTATGTTCATGGATAGCTATATGAAATAAGAGATACATTATGAGCATGACAATGATGATGATAAGATTAAGTCTAAAGATTCTAGAGTCCATGATATGATATCCTTATAAAGCTAATGATGTTATTTATAATCTATTAATGTTAATCAGTATATACACTCACCTAACGCTTGTTCCTTCAAGGTGAGGCAGAATGCTTATGAATGCTCCATAATGAAATCGGGGGTCCACGACCTTATGTCACCCCGATAAAGTATGATTATCTATGAGTCTCTATGCGTAAATCGCGATGAGTTATGATAAGTATATTATGATGAGCATATTATTATGAGCATTTGATGATATTACACCGCGCCTGTATGGCCGGGCGATCCACCGCCAAGGCGGGCGGCTATACACCATGGCCGGTTGGCATGGGCGGACACCTTGGTGGGGCGCGTAGGATGGTACCCGGACGCGGGAGGCCTGGACGCGGGCTAATGTTATTGATTATCACACCGTACCTATATGGTCGGGTAGCTTATACATTTATGCATATATGATATGATGATGAGTACGAGAGTAAGCCAGTATGCATTATTTCTTTTATGATTCAGTCAGTCACAGATGCCTCCTCATTTTATTGATGTTTCATTATTGTTTATGCCTTACATACTCGGTCTGATATTCGTACGCGTCGTTTTCTTTGGACGCTGTTCGTGCCCGGAGTGAACGGGGAGGTGATCCAGACTCATAGGAGCTATTAGCTGGTTGAGAGCACTCCACTTTCTTCGGAGGTTCCATTGATTATTCTTTTGGTACATATGTGTATATATATTTTGGGCATGACGGGGTCCTGTCCCGTCCATATGTCTAGTACTCTAGTAGAGGCTCGTAGATACGCAGTGTGGGTAGTATGGTCTCCCAATCTTTCATGTATATGCATGTATATATATTCTTTTGATAGCCGAAGGGCTTATGTTTATAAAAGTAAATATGTTTCAAATGTTAATAGTTTTCTATAATCATAAGTATATATATTATGAATGAGGGCAGACGAGATGAGTGGTGTTCGGTGGTTAGCCCCGGATACCCGTCATGGCCCGTAGCCCGGGTCGTGACAGTGTCCTACCAGTGAGATACTTGGGAGTACCTCTCAGCACTAAGAGGTTTTCTGTTTTGCAATGTCAACCACAGCTGGAAGGGATGGTGGGAAGAATAACTACTTGGACATCTTGGTTTCTTTCATATGCGGGGAGGTTGCAATTAATTAAGAGCATCCTGTTTTCAATGCAAACTTTTTGGTGTCGAGTTTTCATCCTCCCAAAGAAAATCATTAAGCATGTTGAAGGGATTTGTAGCAGATACCTCTGGACAGGAGGAAATGAGGTTAACAAGAAGGAATTATTAGCATGGGAAAAAGTCTGTTTCCCTAAGGCTGCTGGGGGATTCAACGTTATGCAGCTAGAAATTTGGAACCAAGCTGCCATATGTAAACACTATTGGAATGTATGCTGAAAGAAGGATCGACTATGGATTCAATGGATCCATAATTACTACATAAAAGGACAGTTTCGAAGCAAGCATCATGGGTAGTGAGGAAGATCATGAAGGCTAAAGCTACTTTTGAGAAGGTAGGATACACATATGATGATATTCTTAGACAGGATCAATTTTCCATCAAGCAACTCTACAGCAAGATAAGAGGAAACTTCCCAACAGTGGACGCGAGGAAACTTATTTGGAATAATGGTGGGTGTCCAAAATGGTTATCCATTCTATAGCTAGTGCTACTGGGCAGAATCTACACGAAGGACAGGTTGGCGTCTTAGGGAATGATTCAAAATGAGAAGTGCGTTCTGTGTGATGTAGAAAATGAAAGCATAGAACACTTGTTCTTTCAATGCAGCTATACTTACTTAGTTTGAGAAACATTATTGTGATGGTTAGGGGTTGGGAGAAGTCCAATAGGGTGGCAACAAGAAGTGCAATGGGCGATCAGTGATGCGAATGGATTGAGTGCCAAAGCTGGTGTGTATCGCATAACCTTAGCGGCATGTGTTTATTACCTATGGATGGAGAGAAACCAAAGGCAATTCCAAGGGAAGAAATGCACTGGTCATCAAGTGTGTAGGGTTCTAGTCCACGGAGTTCACTGTAAGGGGAATTTATTTCCCAGATTTGCTGATCATCTTAGAAGGTTGGATTACTACCCCGTTGAAACATAGTGATAGGTACATGGGGTATGGGGAAAGAGGCTAGTTGATTTGTAGGACTTATAGTCTTGTTTGTTTGTGGGGTCAAGCCTGTTTGGCCTCTGGGGTTTGTTTGCTTTGCTGTAAATATTTTCCTTGGTAATATACATACTTATTTACCAAAAAAAAAAAAAAAATTGATTTGTAATAGTACTTTTTCTGTCTCAAAATACTTATCATGTTTTGTTTTTTAAGAGTCAAATTACATTAACTTTGACTAATAGTTTAAGTGTATTATATTAATATGAGAAGAATTGTAACATACAATACTCTTTGTTTATATTATATAAATTTCAGTTTTAAATGCCAAATTAATCTAATTCATTTTAACTTCAAAAATTAATCAAATCGACTCTCGAATAACAGAACGTGACGACTAATTTGAGATGAGGGGAGTAGTTTTGGCTTCTTCTTTTTTTTTTTTTTTTTTTTTTTTTTTTTTTTTTTGTTTTACCCTCGTTCTTTTTAGGATGAAGTAATAAAAGCACTTTCTATCTTTTGGTTCTCTCACAACTATGCCAAACTAAATTGTCCTTTTTTCTCATCCCCAAGCAATCTCCTGGGCCTATTTCTTGTGGTAGTGAAACTAGTACGTAGTTAAAGATAAGGCAATTTCCTATACATAGCAAGACAAGATATGGTGACACTTTTACTAATCCTTATTACAGACATGACAATGGCATGCAGTAACTGTAGGTCATAAGCAACATCATCAATAGTGGTTTTTGGCCAAATATGATATGTATTCATAGTGCTACTCATCTCTTTTTCTTGGTTGCCTAGATCCAAAATGCAACTTTCCATTTATTATCACAAAGAATATACAAAAGGAAATTGTGTATTAAAGTTGGACGATAAATAGGACTAATCGGGTTAACTTTTTCCGGAATAGCACATTTTTGTCGTACGGTGACCGGTCTGCACACCTTAATTATTTTGTCAAACACTTTACTATCTCCCATTAGCACCGATACTTGATTCGATGATATCAATAAGTAGAGCTTTCATTTTTTATTTTTGATATAACCATCTGATATTCGTAACACTACGTGATTAATATAAATTCGTACTACATAGAGCAATTTAAGGGGTAAGGGTTTCTGTCAAGGGTTTCTTTGTTTTTGGACTCCAACCCAAGACCTCTATTTAAAAATGAAGAAATCTCATGCATGTGAACAATATTGAAGTATGTGACCACCTCATTTGTATTAGAGAGAGCACATTTATATTTTCTTAATTATATTCTCAACACACACCCTCACATGCGGGCCTGATTATTTTTTAAGGTGATTTTTTTTTTTTTTTTTGTGATAATGGGTACCACTGAAATTCAATTTCAGGACCTCAGCCTACTCATAACATGTTAGAGAAATGAATTTTGGGCCTAACTCAACCTTAAAAAGCTAGTTTAAAAGGTGACGATTGTTCAGGACCATATAAGGAGACATATTTGCTTCCCACCCACCGATGTGGGACTTAACATTTCCCCTCACACTCAAGACTGAACATTTGGAGCGTGGACAATATATAATGTGACCTCAATATCGGGTAAAACAAGATCTGGTTGAGACTGACTACGTACCATATTGAAGCGTGTTGTCATCTCATCTAAAGACTTAAACTGTTAGAAAGAGCACACTTATATTAAACAAACAATTTCACCCCAACTATATAAGATAACCTTGGTGTCTTACAAATAGAAGTGGATTCAAGATTTTAACTCAAACTATATAATCTTATGACTAGACTATCTAATTTGGTAATGGTAGGAACTTATTTTTGACATTGTTCGATTATATATAGATCAAACTAAGGACTATATTGAATCTCCAGCTTTCACCGCCAATTATTCAATTACTATTCATCTACCGCTCTTAATGAGAATCTATTTAGATCCAACTCCGCAAGTTAGAGCCTGTTTGGATGGGCTTATAATAAGTAGCTTATAAGCTGAAAATAACTTATAAGCCAAAAAAAAAAAAAGTTGGGGTAGGCTAACTTATTTTTTTTGGCTTATAAGCTATTTTGAGGCTTAATTTTAACTTTAAGTAAGCCAAACGGGCCAAATTATTTTTTTAAGCTTATTTTATATACAAAATGACTTTAAACTGACCAGCCAAACACTCAAAAAAGCTAAAAACAGCTTATAAGTAACTTATAAGCCAATCCAAACGGGCTCTTAATGTCCAAAGTTATTTTATACTGACACAAGACGAAAAACCTTGTTTTCCTTTCTTTTCCCACTTGAATTTGACATTTTATTGCTTAATTAGCAACTGCAATTTGAGTTAGATCTGGGCACCAGGGCTGGCTCAACATCTCGGTGGCCTAAAGCTAAATCTTGATGAGAGGCCCTAACTTTTCTTTAAAATTTTTTTTATAAATTAATTATTATTATGAAATCTATTTTTCTTACCGGTGCAATCAACATTAGTAACAAATTAAATATAAAGTTTTCTTCCCTTTTTTTAGTTAAAATTATAAGTACTACCTTTTTACTTTTAAATACTACTCCCTCCATCCCAATTTATGTGATACTTTTTGCTTATCGAAAATCAATTTGACTAAATTTTGAAGTAAAACCTCAAGATTAATATTTGTATATTTGAAAACTACAATAAAAGTAATACTAAGTTATAACTTTTGTCATATCAATATGATTAAAAAATACATCTTATAATATTGGTCAAAGTTACTACTATCTGAATCTTAAAAAGCGAAAAGTATCACATATATTAAGATGAATAATTTTTTTTAAAAAAATTATTCATAAATTTGGCTACCTCAGCCAGGAGCCGGCACTGCTGGGCACGATCTATTAGTAAAAGTTTCAAACATTTTCGAACATGATTCAAAAAAGGAAAACAATGCAATAAATTGAACAAAAGTACATCTTCAAGAAACTGTAACCAGTGTATATATTTGATCTGAGTGGTAAGATTTTATTCTCAAAGTTGACTTAATGTTTAAAAAGGCTAACAAGTGTCATAAAAAACTCGAGAAGAAAAAAAAACTTATAATATTACCAGTAATAGTTATTTTTATCATAAATTTATAATATTTCTCTATGCCATTATTAGTTGTCCTTGGGACTTGAAATCACAGGGATCAAAGCTTTAGTTCTCTGGAATCTCTTGTATTAATACTCTGTGTTAAAGCTTCCGGATTAGATTTAATCTTGCCTGTGAAATGATTTGTAGTATTGATTGGGTTGGTTTCACAAGGTTTTATTAAATGTGTTGCCAGGGATTATTTGCACATGTAAACAAATCCCTTTCTTGTTTTGATTCGATGAATAATATTATAGCATCACACTTTTGTGCGCGTAATTATACAACAAATCACGAGCAAAATCGCATGAGAGATATACAGTCCAAAGACGAAGATGATGAAAGATCTATTACCACCTCGTATAATAAATACAAAGTGATTAGATTCCTTAATGAAATTTTGTCCAATTTAAAATGTGTACTTTACTGTATACAACCCCCACACTCCCACACATCTATGCGTATCATCTATGCATGCGTAGGCATTATCATTGTCAAGAAAATGTAATATCACATTCTCTGTAGGGCCCTCTTTATCTCCTCCTTCTCCGAGCTCTGATTATAGAAGAAGGAACCGAGAAGAAGATATCAAACAACTCATTTTATTACGGAGCATCATGATAAGGCTGTTCAATTTGTGGAGGGTTTGAATTATGTCAATCCTTTTGGTACTTGGGAAGGAGTATTAGACATTTGACTTAATCGTACCAAGTGATTCTTTCGTACTAATTTTCAAAAGGCATAAGTAACGTAGAAAACATCTATTACAAAAGGTCGTAACAAGCATATTTTCTTATTGCAAAACGTTATGTTAGTGGGACTGATGTAAAGACCACTTTCTATGACCGACTGCAGGCAGTGACGGAGCCAGGATTTCCACCGAGGGGGTTCAAAATATAAAAAAATAAACATACGAAGAAGCCTGAGGGGGTTCAACATCTACTATATATACATAAAAATAATTTTAACCTTGTAAAAACAGTGTTTTTTTTCGGTAGGGGTTCGGATGAACACCCTCGGCATATGGTGTGGCTCACGCCATCGATCATAAAATAAATACATGGCTTTCCGTCATAATTATGTATTTTTGTAAATGCATCTTTCATTGAATAATAAGAGTGGTGACTATCGTGGTTTTCTTCCCCTTGAGGGTTTCCATGTTAAAACTGTTCTTCTTCTTTAGTTATTATTAGCTCGAATTCTCGTTGTCTCATATACAAAATTTCTACGTGGACTAAAAAATTCACGTGGTAGCGTGTGACTCTCACCACCATCATGTGACATTAAGGGGGAGAGTGATCAAGATTAAATAGCTAAGTACAAAGCTGAGGAAGAGGGAATAACTAAGATCAAAAATAGTTTAAGCATAAATCGAATAAGCTGTGCCTAAAGTTCAATTCAGAGGTTCCCAAGGTACAATGCCTTAAACAATGAAAGACATATAATGATGATATGGCTAAAAATAATTCTTTTGGAATTAAACTAAATATACTTTATTGATATACTTTATTGATAAACTGTAAACTGAGGTCTTGAACATTAACTGGCTTGAGATGCAATGATAGATCTCGAAGGGAAGAGGGGAAGAATGTCAGATGTATCCACAGAAAACATGAAATCGTATATTCTACTTGTCTTTATTTTATGAATTTCAGGCAAGCATTATTGCACAAACATGATTGATGCGCGTAAAATGATTGTTCTCCAACTCTTTTAGCTCCTTTTGGCCAAAATAATCTAAATTCAGAAAGGTCTTTTTACACATTAGAAAAGATGCCTTTCTTTTTTCTAACTTAATGGGTTTTGTCAAACTTTTTTTATTTTTGGGTTATTTGCTTAGTAATTTATTTACTTGATTCAGGATTAATGTAGAAAATCTGATCAGTCCCCAGTTTCTTGGTGCGATAATTCATTATGTAATGAAGGCGAAATTTTTCACAGAGAAAATGAAGATTAACCAAAAGATCTGATAATAATGATAAACCTTTTTTCTCGTATTAACATTTTTTCCTAATTCGGGTTATGTAATGCGGGTATATTAAAAAAGAATCAAAAGGTTTCTCGTTAAAAGGTATTTTTTGTCTACTGAAGATAATATTCTATATATTATTGCATCATAATACAATTAGAGACATTTCTTGTGAATTAATTCTACTTATTAAAGAGTAAAAAAAAGAGTTATCCGTTCATGCTAAGGATTCCAGTTTATGAAAATAATCATATTTTTGTCCATGATAATTTGATCTATAGTCATTAGTCATAGAAAGTGTTGCACTAAACTTTTTTACTTGAAATGACCTCCATGATATAGTTATCACTCTGCCCTTTGCATATTTGGCATTTTGAACGTGTTTGTTTCATTTTATTGCCAAAGAAATGGGATCTTAACATTAAATTTCACCCGTTTAATTAGTCGTAACAATTGTAGTCACCATCAGTGTATACTCTTCAGATAACAGAGTGTATAATCAGTGATTATACATTAAATATACATTGGATACTGACTATAATTTGTAACAAAATAAAGATTTTTTTTTTGTTCGGGCTTTGTTTGGATGTTGTGTAGGAATTCGCGAATTAATAACTCATTAGCTTTGGTTTTGGACTTTTGGTTTAGTTTTAAATACGATATTAGGAAAACCTAATTATTGCCTACTCGTACGCCGGTAATGGCTATGCCGGCCAGCGGCCAGCCCACTCCAGGGGATGGTCTGCCTACACCCAATACTCAACCCAATCCTACTATTGGTACTTATGCAAATGTGTTACAAAATGATGTTGAACAGGAGATCCCCGACTCAATTGGGATAAAAACTATTGTTTACCTTCATGGTGAACCAACTATCACTTACACAAAGAAGGAGTTTGAGAAACTTGCTGTACGACAGAAGTGGCAATTAATTTGCTATTGTAGCGAAATTCTCGTATGGAAGGCCAAATCTGAATGAATTAAGGACAATACTACCAATTCAACTAGAGGTTAAAGGAACTTGCACCATGGGGTTCTTGGAGGAGAGACACATATTGATTAGACTTTCAAGATTGGAAGTGTCACGACCCAACCCCGTAGGCCGTGACTAGTGTCCGAGCTGGACACTCGTATACACACCTGTTAGCTATAATCAATCCACAACTAAACATAATATGAAACTTACAAAAACGGAACGTTATCTGGAGACACATATATATATCAACGCAACTTTGTCTCCCCGAGAGTCACAACCATCAACGATAAACAAGACATAAGCCAACAAGGTACATCATAGCGTATATGAACGTCCCAACTATGTATACGTTAGCCGACAAGGCGCCACTACGTATAACATCCCAAAACATATAGATATACGCAAGCCGACAAGGCGCCACTACAAATAGGAACGTCCCAAACATAAGTCATGCTAACACGTACTCGGACAACATCTATATACAACCCACGCATATGTCTATAGGCCCCAAGAGTATCAACGGTAACATATGACGGGACGGCCCCGCCGTACCCCCGAATAAACATATACATATATCGACGTCCAGGCCAAAAGTCTAGACTCGGAACAACGGAGCACTCCAAGACACCGAGTAGAAATCCTAAGTCAAGTGGTCACCAAAACGAGCATCCGTACTGCGGGCATGAAACGCAACCCCGAAGAAAGGGGGTCGCACGAGATAACTGATCGAGTATATAAAGCATGAAATACAATAAGAAAGATCATAAATCAAGTAGAGATTCCGGAGACAAGTATAATAGCCAAGAAGTCACTGTACCTGTGCCTTACGAATGAAATCATGCATATCATTATCATATACCGTACCCGGCCTATTATGGGACTCGGTGAATAAAGTCGTGTACACGTATACCGTACTCGGCCCATCAGGGGACTCGGTGCCATAATCATATCATTTCATCATCATATCATCATATAGCGTACCCGGCCCCCTAGTGAGAGACTCGGTGGATAATGTAGTAAAATGTGCGTGATAACATACCCGACCCGGGACTCGGTGAAAGATGTAATAACAGTATGCACGAGCAGAGTAGTGAGTAACCATATGCAATTAAATCATCATCTGAGACTCAATAGATAAGTAGACTAACTAACACTCGAGTATCAAAGCGATAGTCATGTTACGTACTCTTTAAATATCACTATGAACTATATCAAATAGAGCCTCAGGAATCATAGACATGTATTAAGATAATGTGTAATAGCTTATGGAATCATAGACATTAGTCATCGTAGAGCCTTTAGGAATAGGAACTTATACATCCGACTACTATCCGACATATAGAAGGCTCAAGGGCAGTAACTCAACTACTTTGAGAGTTTTAACATCAAGAAGTGAATAAGAATCATGAATCACACTCGGAACTTATGAATGGAATTACCCCAAAGCTCATTTCATACATCACTTATATCTAAGACATGCCAAAAGAAGGAAGGGATAGCTTTACATACCTTTAACGCTTATCCGTAACACAGTACGTATATGCTGCCCGAAGTGTCTCAACCTATATTAGACGTCAAAAACTATGGTTAAGCTACGGGAAGGTTCAAAACGTATCCCGACGTTAGTAGCTCACTTCTAGAAAATTAGACGGCGTTTCCTTTATATTCAACCCACTACACAATAACCAAGTCAACATCAACAACCACACGTTCAAGTACCACATTGAGACTAATCAAGACAAGATACAAGAACGTCCTGAGACAGCCCACACAACATTCCAAATCAGCCCACACATTACGACATTCCATAATCTTTAACATAACGACTACGACATATTCAAGTCATTCTTAACGATCCATAATCGTAACAATTTCATCTAAACGACCTTATAACAACCCAACCAATATAATAACATAATGTATAATCTTAGTCATACTTAATCTTCCAAGCTCAACAAGAACAACAACAACATTTCCAAAACAGCCCATCCATTACAACAACACAATTACTTAATTATAACTACACCTTTAATCTTTTAACTCAACAAGAACAGCCCAACAACCTCATATAAACAACTATAACTTTAAATATCAAGATTCCTTCATTTTAACACATAATCCATAACATTAATAACAACAACAACAATCAAATCCAACCTAATTTGAACAACTCCAATTCTGTCCAATTTACAACACCAACGAAATCATGCAATTTTCTTACTTCCAATTCCACTCAATACAATTTAATCTTTCCATTACAACACCATTAACTTCAAATACACCATAAGAAGAAGAAATCTTACTTCAAATAAATTTGGGCAGATTCCATAATTTCTTGCACCAATTGCACCACTCCTTCTTCCTCAATTTGAATCCCATGTTGCTGCCTCCTTTGAAGTGTTAGAACACCTTTGGAAGCTTTAAATAATTTTTTTTTTCTTCAAGCCCAGCTGGCCGTGAGCTGCCATGGCTGGTGCTATGAAGTTCATTTCATTGAAATGTTATTTTGGTGAAGATAACATGAAATGATTAGTCACCAACTCAATTATATATGTGACCAGCCCTTAGGACACGTTCCCCACTACCAAATCATCCATGACCAGATTTGTTTTTAATAATTATGTCTGGTGGGGCCCACTTACTAATCTAATTAGGCTAATTAGTCCTTAATTAATCACAAATCCCCACTTAATAATCTAATCATGGTTAATTAACCCCTAATCTCCACTAATATTTCTATACCAATTTAAAATTTATAAGCAATTCGTGTAATAATTAAAATCGGGGGTAAAAAGTCTCTATCTCATATCTCGAAATAATCTTGTCCTTAAACTTATCTCAATTAGCTTAAAAATATTCCAATGTACAAAAATACGGGATATAACAGGAAGATTATGCTACCTTATTGTCAAGAGCATGGGAACTAAGAGTGAGGAATAGATATTTTCCTCTTAGGTTTTAAAAATGGGATCCATGGTTCAATCCCGAGGAGGAAACTACCATAGCCATTGCTTGGATCTCATTTCCAGGATTACCAACAAACTTGTTTGACAAAGAGTCAATGTTTTCATTGGCAAGTGCAGTTGGAACACTTTTGGTAATTGATAAGGCCACTCATAATCGAACAAGGCCTAGTTGCGCTTGGGTGAAAGTGGAACTAGATTTACTAAAGGATCATCCTACAAGAATCCAAATTAATTGTGTTTATGAAGAGATAGGGGAAGTGAAATCAAAATGGCAAAAAATTCAATATGAATATTTGCCAAAATATTGCACTCATTGCAAACTACAAGGTCATGCCTTAAATGAATGTTTGGTACTGTACCCAGAGCATCGACCAAAAAAAGAGGAGTAGAAAGATGAAAAGAAGGAAATGGAGAGAGGGAAAGCAAAGGAGGAAGTTAGCAAGCCAAATGGGAAACAAGTTATTAATGAACCAACACAGAATGGAGTTTACAGAAATGGAAAACTGGTGTATGAGAATTGGAATGTGGACCAAAATAAGAAGAATAAGGGCAATGGTAAGGAAGCAGTTCATCAAGAAGGACACCATAATGACAATGATACTACAATCACAAACAAGTTTGCAATATTGGTGGATCTCACTGAGGAAGGGCAGACAAAAACATGTAGGAAAACTGATGAACAAAACATTGCAAGAACTGGAGAGCATAATGAGACTTCCAAGCCATGGGTAGAGAAATCATTTGGAAAGATGAAAGATAACACAAAGGGAATGAAAGGAAATAGCAAGAAAGGCACAAAAGAGAGCATTTTCAACACTAAAATTAATTGCAAGGATGATATGGTCACTGCAGATATAATTGAGCGACAAGATAACATAAACAAGGAGCAGCATTTAAATATGCATAGAAAAATAACAGCCAAAGAACAATAAAGAGGAACAGAAAGAGGAGCTCGAAACTAATCTCAAAGAAAGATAGCAGTCAGCAGCAGCATGATAATGAATTAGTAGCTAGCAGTCAAGATAATTCTCGACAGAAACCTGTCTAGGAAAATAGTGATGAAGATCAAGATGGTGACATTCCTAGGGAGAAGCAAACTCCCAAAAAAGCTCCTGATGATAGTCGAAGTACCACAGCTAATATACAGATGTGTCAAATGGGGATACCTGCAGAGTCAATAACAACAGATGCATCAGTAGTAGCTGACACTCAGCATGGACAATACGATATTGCTATTAGCAAGGAAATCAATAATCCTGACCATATAAACAAAGAGGGAACAGAGAATGATACCATTGGAGAGTCAATAGGCAGTAAAGAAGATAAAATGAATGAAAACAACAAAGATACATATCGAACAAGAGACTGATATTGGTGATGATAATGAGGAAGACAATAAGGCAATTGAGGAAAATAGAAAAGCAGATATTTCACCAAGACCTGCTAACAAATCAAAAAAGGAGTCCAGGCAAAACAAACAAAGAGACAAAAGTGTACCTCCTAAGGCAATAGGAGGTGTGCTAACAAGGAAAGCACTTGCCAAATCCACTTCTCAATGAATTGCTCTCTCATTTGAAATATTAGGTTTGTCAATACTCAACAGGCCTTCGAAAGAGTTGTGTTATTACATAGGCAAAAGCAATTCAATATGATAGCTTTAATGGAACCATTTCAAAGATGTTAGACATATTGAGATGTATAGGCTATGGCTTAATATGGAGACAGCTGCTTATAATATAAATGGAAAGATATGGATTGAAACTCAGGACTTCAAGCATTGCATTGATTTTTGTCAAATAACTGATCTTGGTTTTACTGGAGGTATATACACTTGGTGGACTGGAAGGTCAGATGAGGCTTGTATTTTTAAAAGATTGGATAGGTGCTTAGGGAATCAAGCACTTCAGGATATGTTTCCAAATCTTGAAGTGAAGCACCTTATCAAACAAGGATCAGATCATTCTCCATTGTTGATAAGTATGAAACAGAATAGCACAACAATTAAAAAGGCTTTCAGGTTTTTGAATTTTTGGGTGGAGCATGACACTTTTCAGGATGTGGTTAAGAGTAATTAGGACTCAAATTTCAGTTCAGATCCCTTCTATAACCTTCATAATAAGTTAAAGATGGTGAGAAGGGCTCTCTCTATATGGAGCAAGGAAACCTATGGTGATATTTTTAGACAAATTGCTACTTTGGAGGAGGTGGTGCAAATACATGAACAAGAATTTGAGCTTCATCCTAGTAGCTTAAATAGACAGAGGCTACAGAAAGTCTAGGCTGAACTAATTAGGTTTTATGCTATTAAAGAGAAATTCTAGAAGCAGAAGGCAGGGATGCAGTGGTTTAAAGATGGGGACAGAAATACTAAATTTTTCCATGCCCATGTCAATGGGAAAAGGAGAAGATTACAACTTAAAAGGATCCAGAATAGTGGTGGAGTTTGGTTGGAAACAGAAGAAGACATAGCAGGCGAGGCCATCAGATTTTTCACTAATCAATTCAGTGAAGAAAATATTCCTGCTAATTTTGAGATGCTCAAGCACATACCTAGTATGATTAATGCTGCTCAAAATGAAAAGATGCATGAACTACCAGAAGAGGAGGAGGTTAAAAAGGCTATTTTTGGGTTAAATACAAACAGTGCTGGAGATCCTGATGGATATACTGAAAGATTTTTTCAGGCATGTTGGGATACTATTGGGAAGGATATGACCAAGATGGTGAGAGCTTTCTTTTGTGGACATGAGCTACCCAGGTATATTACTTGTACCAATTTGGTATTGATTCCAAAAAAGAAAGAGATTACTACTTTCTCAGATCGAAGGCCCATAAGTTTGAGTAACATCACCAGTATGACTTTTCCAAGATTAATTCATGACATAATGGTTAAGTTACTACCAGATTTGATTTCACCTCAACAATCTGGATTTATCAAAGGTAAAAGCATTATTGAGAATGTTCTTTTGGTGCAAGAAATAGTACATGATATAAGGATTAGAGCCAAGCCTGCAAATGTGGTTATTAAGCTTGATATGGCCAAAGCTTATGATAGAATATCTTGATTATTCTTGACCAAAGTTCTAAGAAAGATAGGATTTGGAGAAATAATGATTGATATGATATTCAAGATTATCTCTAATAATTGGTATTCAATTCTGATAAATGGACAATCTCATGGTTTTTTCAAATCTACAAGAGGAGTGAAGCAAGGAGATTCTCCATCTCCTACTTTGTTCATACTGGCTGCTGAGTGTTTAACTAGAGCTCTTAATGCTCTACATTTTAGGGAGGGCTTTAAAGAATATGGAATGTCAAACTGGAGTCCATATGTCAATCACTTGACATATGCTGATGATACAATTATATTCACTTCTGCAGATGAGTATTCAATGAGGTTGATTATGGAGACTTTGACAGATTATGAGAAGTTGAGTGGTCAAAAAAATCAACAAAGGGAATAGTGCTATCTATATGCATCACTCTGTGTCACAGAACATTGTGGATCTTGTGACTAGAGTGTCTCAGATTCCAAGGAAGGAGCTCCCTTTCATTTATTTAAGGGTTCCTATTTTTTATGCTAGAAGATAGTACGTTCACTATCAAGAGTTAGTGGAGAAAGTGCAAAATAGACTGAGTTCTTGGACTGGAAAGTTGTTATCTGTGGGAGGGAGAACCACTTTGATAAAACATGTATTGCGGAGCATGCTAATAAATCTTTTATCTGCTAGCGATCCACCAGTTGGAGTTTTGGCTCAAATTCATAGGTTGTTTGCTAAGTTTTTTTGGAGTAACTCTGTGGGGAATTCTATCAAACATTGGTCTACTCGGACAACCCTTTGTCATCCACATGAGGAAGGGGGAATGGGGTTCAGAAGTTTACAGGATGTTTCCAAGGCCTTATTTGCAAAATTATGGTGGAATATGAGAACCAAATAATCATTGTGGAGATCTTTTATAACTAATAAATACTTGAAAAAGTTTCATGCAGTAATAGCACCTCAGAAGAATACCGGTACATATGTTTGGAAAAAGATGCTTAAAGTTAGATAAGAGATTGAACAGGTAATTTGGTTGAAAGTTCAGCAAGGAAACTCTTACTTCTGGGTGGATAATTGGACAGGTTTGCGAGCACTTTATTACATCATTCCAGCAGATTTTGAGTGGGACCAAATTGTGATATTAGTCAAAGAAGTTGCAGAAAATGGATAGTGGAATTTAGCTATGTTGAAAGAAATTCTTCCTGAAGATTTAGCAAGTCATATTCTTGAAAACATTGCTCCCTCAGCAGAACATAAAGGAGTGGACAAAGCATACTGGAAGATGGAATCAAGGGGAAATTTTTCAGTAGGATCAGCTTTTCAATTACTCAGACAAAGAAGAGAGCCCAAAGAAGCTATACAAGCAGATGTGGATCAAAGGACTCCCTATCAAGATATCATTTTTTATATGGAGGTTCTGGAAATTTAAGTTGCCTCTGGATGACAAACTTAAAAAATGGGGTCTTCAGTTTCCTTCAAGATGTTTCTGCTGCCATAATCCACAAATTGAAGATATATCTCATGTTTTCCTACATGCCCCTGTTGCTCAGATGATTTGGAAACACTTTTGTGGACTAGTTGGGATTGATATTCAAAATTTGCATAGTACTCAGGTCATAAATAAGTGGTGGGATTCACCAGTCAAGGCTGAAGTTAAATACTTATTTCAGGCTATTCCTGCAATCATAACATGGGAGATTTGGAAGAGAAGAAATACGTTAAGGCATGATAGGAAGATGTCAACTACAAAGGCGATATATCAGGTAATGCATACTCTGATAATATTCATGAAGGTAAGAAGAAACAATTTCAGATATGCCCCATACCAGTGGAGTGTTGTAGTGGAAGCTTTAAATAGGTATTCTCAACCTATTAAAGCCACTAAAGTACTATGGAAATTACCTGATAGAAGTTGGCTCAAGGTGAATACAGATGGTGCTTCAAGGGGGAACCCTGGAAGAAGTTCTTGGGGATTTTGTGTGACAGGTAAAAAAAGGGATGTCTTGCAGGCTCAGGCCTAGGAAATGGTGGATTCATGGAGTACAAATACTCAAGCAGAGGCTATGGCTATTCTTAAAGCTCTTAAGTACTTAAATGAAAACCAGTTGGATAAAGTTGTGATAGAAACAGATTCCCTACTGTTAAAGAATATAATTCAGAGAGTTTGGGAAGTACCTTGGCAGATTCTAACCACAATGGAGGAGATTTGGAAGCTCATGGAAGGAAAAATTGTGGTAGTGAAGCATATTTTTAGAGAAGGAAACAAGGTAGCTAATCATTTAGCTAATCTTGCTTTGGATAAAGGAGATTTGATAGCCACCAATTTCAGGGAGATGGATTCTCAAGGTAGAAAATTGGTGAACAATGATAAATTGGAAATACCATATCTAAGAATTAGGAAGAGTAGCAGACCATGAGAGGAAAAGGAATTAGGGACTCGAGGAGATTCTCATATTCAAACCCTACAAAGGACGAATATGGAGAATCCTTTTATACTAACAGCTTTTCTTTGATGCAGATACGAACAAGAATATCAAGGAAGCATAAGGTCAAAGTGGAATTAGCAATCAAGGTGGAAAAACATGGGAATCTCAGCATTCGAAGCTTAAGCTTTAGACTAATCCAACTGATTATTGTATTTTGGGTGGTATTAGTACCTTTTGGTACTCATCCCCTTGTGCAAAAATTAATTGGATTTAGGAAGAAGCAACAAAACAAGCAAGAATGCAATTACAACAATCAAAATATCCACAATATATATATATATATATATATATATATATATATATATATATATATATCTAGCTTGGACAGCATTGAGAGAAGAGAGATTGAAAAGAAATTTAGGCACAGCAGCAAATCAAGTTTCAGCTCAATAGACACAAGAAGATGTAAATCGGGCATCACAAAAATCAACATCGAACATCATCGGAAACATCAAGCAAGAGGATATGGCGACAAATAATAGAGGAAGCGCAGACAAACTGAAGCAAGGATGCAGTAACAAACCTGAAGAATGAAGATTGATCTGCAACAACAATGGCTCTACTTCACACCAACATCAGATGTCGAATTTGACCTTCCAACAACTTCATAGGAGCTCACAACAATGGAATACACACAGAACACCAAAAACCATGGATAGTTCACCGACGGAGACACCTCGGACGAAGCAAACTTGCCATCTCCGTCGGTTCAACTTTACTCTTTTGGGGGGAACAATTTTATTTTGTTTTGTTTTGTCTTTAGATGTAGGCTTTTTGTTTTATGTTGTACAGCTTGGATAAAGTAATAAAACAGTCACTGGGTCCCACCAGTGACCTTATTTGAAAAAGAAGAAGATGTTGTGTAGGTAAAACTCCCCCAAATTTAAGAGAAAAGAAGAGTGAAGTTAGATATGCTAAAGGTCAATTTCTGGTAATTTCTATTATATATAAGCGTGTAAGAGGGACGAACACCGCTCCTCCAGCTTGTACCATGAGCTTCACAAATTGTACACTCAATGAATACTTGTACCATAAGCTATATAACTTGTACACTTTATCCAACTATTTTTATATCCCACGTAGACATATGTCCTAGTACTTAATATTTATTCCCTTCTCATGTATAGACGTATGCACTTCAAATTTAATTCTCCGACACATTTATTTCCTCCGGCACTTTTACTTGTTCACTTTTGACTTTTCGTGTTCTAGCTGAATATTTATTCTCTTCTCATGTATAGACATATGCAGTTCAATTTTAATTCTCCTACACAAATTTATTTCCTCCGTGCACTTTAATTTGTACACTTTTGACTTTTCACATTCTTCAAGAATTAATAAATCCCACGTGGATATATGCTATAGTACTGAATATTTATTTTCTTCTCATGTATACATGTATGCACTTGTATTTTAATTCTCCGACACATAATTATTTCCTCCGTGCACTTTTACTTGTTCACTCTTGACTTTTCACGTTTTTGGTAAATATTATTTTCTTCCCATGTATACATGTATGTACTTCAATTTTAATTATCCAACACATATTTATTTTCTCCGTGCACTTTTACTTGTTCACTTTTGACTTTTCACGTTATTTAAGAATTAATAAATGAAGTACTCCTTCCGTCCCATATTTCTTGGCCACATTACTTGACTTTTCATGTTCTTTAAAAAATAAATGAAGTACTCTCTTTGTCTCATATTACTTGGTCACATTACTATACTTGACTTTCACGTTCTTTAAGAATTAATAAAAATGAAGTACTCCCTTGGTTCATATTACTTGGCCACATTACTAAAAATAATATGTCTATTTTTCTATTCTATATTTTTCTTCTTTTCTATTTCTAATATATCTAAGTGTGAAGAGAGGACTAACACAACAATAGAAATTTGTACCACAAGCTATATATATTGTACATTTTAACCAACTACTTTTTTATCCCACGTGGTCATATGTCATAGTACTGAATATTTATCTTTTCTCATGTATAAACATATGCACTTCAAATTTAATTCTCCGACACATTTATTTTCTCCGTGCACTTATACTTGTTGACTTTTAACTTTTCAAGTTCTTTAAGAATTAATAAATGAAGTACTCCCTCCATTCCATATTACTTGGCCACATTACTAAACTACTTTTTTACTGAATATTTATTCTCTGCTCATGTATACAGGTATGCACTTCAATTTTAATTGTCCGACACATATTTATTTCGTCCGTGCACTTTTACTTGTTCATAAATGAAGTACTCAACATTACTATATGTCCAAATTACTTGTTCATTTACAAAACCAAGATAAAATTAATTAAATCTTTCACATCTTATCCTCTCCGTCCCATATTACTTGGTCACATTACTAAAAATATATGTCCAAATTACTTGTTTATTTACAAAATCGAGATAAAATTAATTAAATCTTTCCCATCTTACCCTTAGTAATAAATTTTCTTTAAAATAGTCAATTTTGATTAGAATGTATTTATTGGAGAGAGTTAAGGAGCGTGCAAAAGAAAAAGTGACAAGTAATATAGGACATAGAAAGTATATATTTTACCATAACATTCATATTTATTAGTGTAAGTCTCAATAGCCTTCGAAAATAATTTGAAAATGAGTAATTAAAGAGTAAAATTAATAATAAGAACACACAAATATTCACTCATTAATTCCGTGGAAATTAATGGCTAGCCCCTTCTGCATGATTCTCCCCACTCTTCTTGCGTTGCTAGCTTGGTGGTCCCCATGATAAATAAAGGAATACAAAAAAAAGGATGACATGTATACAAATATGTACACCTATAATATATGCGTAGTCGTTATCTTTATACACAATCAACATAATTGAAGTTTCATACTAATTAATAATTACCATATTAGTTTCTTTCTCTTGATATGTTAACGTGGACAAGTAAAAGTAAACAGAGGGAGTGACTTTTATCCCCATTTTTCTTTTGTCAATACTTTAAACGTAAAGAGAGGACGAACAATAGCAATGCAAATTTGTACCAAAAGTTATTTTAATTCTCCTACACATAACTTGCTCACTTTTAACTTTTTACGTGCTTTGAGAATTAATAAATAAAGTATATATTTTATCATAATATTCATATTTATTGGTGTATAGTCTCAATAGCCTCAGACAATGATTTGAAAATGAATAATTAATGTGAAGGGTAAAATAAGAAGAAGATTTTTTTTTCTTGATATGTTAACGTCGACAAGTAAAAGTGAAGGGAGGGAGTGACTTTTATACCCGCTTTCCTTCATTGTCAATACTTTACTTATTTACTCTCCTTTGCAGTCTCTGATTATTATTTCTTTACATTTATAAAATGTATTACTTTATATTTTCATTTCAAAATTAAAATTTGGTGATTAATGATATAACATATATCTTTCTAATTTTGATTTCTTTGTAACAATTTTTTTTTATCTATAATTGTTAATATAAAAAATTATAATATATTTTTTTAATTAATTTAATAAAAATATTTTATTAGTTTTGCTTTTCAAAAATCCAATATATACAACAATGGTTCTTATGTTTGGATCTGAGTAGTTACTTAATTGAAATTGATATCAACATGTCGGTATACATATAAAATATTAAAGAATTTAAAAGAAAAAATTTAACAACTTTCATTCTCATGATAATGAGAAAAAAGTCCGACTCTTTCCATGTCAAAGACTTAATTCCATCAACTCTATTTTTTAATTATAACTAAAGTGATGGTACATAAAATACATTTTGTATATGTTTGCTATATATAATAACAATTAGAATGTTTTTAAAAGTTATTTTCAAAATACAAACCTTAAAGACTAGCTAACTAAAGTGAATAGACATTGATGCGCGGGCATCTATTGGTAGTTAAAATAAATATAGAAGGATATATATATATGCCAAAGGCTTTTAGTAGTATATTTCTGCAAATTTCAGTGAGAGCAATATTTCTTACATTATATTGCTTCCCTAATTGTGGCTTAACGGACTCTTTATTCATTGCAACACAAACCTTGTGACTCAAACTCCTTATAATAAGTGAAAGGAAAAGGAGAAAGAAAGAAGTTACTTATAAGAACATCCAAAAGAGAAAAATAAAAGGGGAAAAAGGAGAAAAATATCTTTCCTTTTTCCTTGCTTATCCATAGACATGGAAGAAAATTTGTGGAAATTGATTTTCCTTCTGCCCTTCTTGGCTCTTGCTTATTGCATGCAACTGGTTAATTTCTTCACTTTCCTTCTCTTATATATGCCTTCATGCCTTGTTATTATTTTCTTTTAGCGAAACCATTGTTATAATCTTCTACACAACTGCATGACGTTGATTCCAAAGCTATAGAAATATGTATAAATGTAAATTAACAATAGTGCTACATAAATACGCACTTTTCTAATTTTATTCATACACAAAAAGTTAGCAATTTAGTATATATATGCGCATATGTGGAGACATAGTACAATATTTCTTATTAGATTACTTGGAATCTAAATAATTCATGAAGGAAAATATATAGTCTCTTATGCAACCAAATGTAATAAAACATTGCTTATGACATAATAAAATAAGTTATGCCCAATACACTACATACTTTTAGCTTTTGAGGAGGTTAATCAGGCTATATGTCCCGGACTCATTGTTTGGATTTACGCTATTAATATTTTAACCTGTTGCAATATGTGATTTTTTTCTTATTTTTTGGGTTACTAGTTAATCTGGCGGTTTATGAATATTTACCTATAATTAATTATCCCATATGTCCTAAATTATGTGACATTTTTTGTTTTTCGATAATAGAACACAAAGATCGGTATTTACCAGAATTTGAAGTATATTATTCCTGGCACAGTGTTACATTGATACGTGAGGGAATATATACAAAATAGAGACAACCAAGTCTAGGACTCCTACATACAACGTAAGATTACAAACAGTTAACTAATTGTTGTAGGATTAGGAGTTATATTTAGACTAGGATTCGGACTACTTGACTTGGAAGTTAACTGTCTAATACTCCCCTTGCAAGCTGAAGGTGGGGAAACGACATTCAGTTTGGAGCTTAGAAATTCAAATCTGGCGGTAGCTGGGGGCTTGGTAAGAACATCAACAAGTTGATCTTTCGTCGAGAGAAATTGAACAGAAAGGTCCTTCCGCACCACTTTGTCTCGGACGAAATGAAAGTCAATCTCCACATGCTTAGTGCGAGCATGAAATACGAGATTGATGGAAAGATACACAGCTCCTAAGTTGTCACACCAAAGAACAGAAGGGCTGCGGACTGAAATGCCAAGTTCAAACAACAGGGATTGAAGCCAAGTAAGCTCAGCAGCAGCATCATCAAGGGCTTTATATTCAGACTCAGTAGAGGAGCGAGCAACGGTACCTTGCTTTTTAGAGGACCAAGAAACCAGTGTATTCCCGAAATAAATAGCATAACCACCTGTGGACTTGTGATCATCCAAGGACCCAGCCCAGTCAGAATCAGTGAAAGCTTGGAGACAGAAGTTAGCTGATCTGGGAATGAAGAAATGACTATTGACAGTGTGCTTGAGATATCGAAGTATGCGTTTAACAGCGGCCCAATGGTTTTGAGTTGGAGAGTACATGAACTGACACACCTTATTGACGGCAAATGCAAGATCCGGTCTAGTGAGCGTTACATATTGTAAAGCTCCGACAATATTACGGTACAAGGTCGGATCATCAAACTGAGAGCTATCTCCAAAGATACAACTTGGTATTTGGAGCCATAGGTGTGCGAACAGGTTTGCAATTCAACATATTTGATCTGGACAACAAGGTGTGAACATATTGCTGCTGCGAGAGGGACAGCCCGATGTTAGATCTTCTCATTTCAACACCCAAAAAGAAACTTAGAGGACCCAAGTCACGAATGGAAAATTCTGCGCCCAGCTTCGAGATGATAGAGTCAAGGAAGTGAGGTTGGCTGCCAGTAAGTATAATGTCATCAACATAAACGAGCAAGTAGGCAAGTATATTGTTGGCAGCATACACAAAAAGAGATGTATCAATTTTGGAGGGCAAAAAACCAATAGCTACAAGAAATTGATGAAGCCTCATATACCAAGCTCGAGGATCCTGTTTGAGACCATAGAGCGACTTGTGCAGCTGAAAAACATGATTGGGATATGAGGGGTGAGCGAAACCAGTAGGTTGAGCCATAAAAACAGGCTCCTGAAGTTGGCCATGGAGAAAGGCATTTTGGACATCGAGTTGTCGCAAGTCCCACCCTTTAGAGATTGCAATTGTGAGAACGACATGAACAGTAACGGGCTTAACCACAGGGCTAAATGTTTCAAAGTAATCGTGACCTTTAAGCTGGTGGAACCCTTTGGCGACTAAACGAGCTTTGTAACGCTCAATGTGACCGGACGAGTTTCTCTTAATTCTGAAAACCCACTTGCTGCCCAGTACATTCATGGAAGGTTTATATGGAACCAAGGACCATGTTCCATTGCAGAGAAGAGCATCCATCTCAGAGGCCATGGCATTCCGCCAAACTTTATGCTTATTGGCCTCGGTAAAACTGGAGGGTTCAGCGGACGGTGGAGCATTGAGGGATAAAGAGTCAACAGTGGATAAATGAGATGCGGGCGGCATGTGACGAAGGACCATATGATGAGTGCGTTGAGGAGGTGCTGGGATGCTGGAGTTAGCAGGAGTGCAAGGAAGTGTTGGACGATTCCGTGGTCGAACTAGTTGTGAAGGGAGTAGCGGCAGTGGGTTGTGGAGATACTGGACTAGATAATGATGGAGAGGGAAAATCAGATTGGGAACCCATTGACACATTAGGCGAAGTTGTAGGTTGGTGAGATGGGACCAAGGAGGAAGTAGGCAACAACGGAGGTAGAGAGACTGGGGAAGACGTCCAAGGTCGAGGTGCTGAAATTGTTGAGGGATAAGGACCTAGTATTGATGGTTGGGCAAATGGAAAAATAGCTTCGTCAAAGCGCACATGACGGGCTATATATATACGACCAGAGGCTCGATCAAGACAGTGACATCCAAGATGTGTAGAGTTGTACCCAAGGAAGACGCACGAAACACTTCGAAAATCGAATTTGTGTTTGTTATGGGGACGAATATATGGGAAGCAGAGGCACCCGAATACTTTAAGGAAGGAATAGTCTGGAGACTTGTGAAGTGCAAGTTCAAAGGGAGAATGTCCAAAAGAATGGAGGGTGACGACAATCAAGTGATGAGATAGACGACAGTTTCAAAGGCAAAGTGCCAATAACGAGATGGAGTGGAACTATTAGCTAAGAGACTTAACCCGGTTTCAACAATGTGACGATGTTTTCGCTCAACTTTCCCTTGTTGCTCGTGAGTGTGCGGGCAAGAAAGACGATGAGCAATTCCAAAATTTGCAAGTATAGGTGAAAGGGAACGAAATTCACCACCCCAGTCCAATTGAATGGATTTAATATGTGTATTGAATTGTTTCTCCACAAGTAGTTTAAAATGGTGAAAGATGCGAATGACGTCAGATTTTAGTTTCATAGGAAATCCCCAGGTATAGTTTGAATAATCATCAACAAAAACAAGGAAGTATTTGTGACCATCATATGACAAGGTGGGATCAGGTCCCCAAACATCAACAAAAAGTAATTGTAACATAGAAGTACTTTTATTGACTGAAATTGGAAGATGTAATTTGTGCGACTTGCCAAGTTGGCACGCACTACAAATATGATTAAAATTAAAACTAGAACAAGATAAACTATGCTTCCTAATGAGTTGATGAAGAACACGTTGGTGAGTATGCCCAGAAGATGCCAACCAGTGGAGGATGTTTTTGCCGAAAGGAAGGCGGAGGGAGACTGTGAGGGGCGGCGCCTGGAGGTTGACTTGAGGGGAAATGAGTAGAGGCCGCCGTTACTCCAACCTGAAAGAAAAAGTCTCCAAGATGCTCGATCCTTTACATGAAAGTAAGAGGGATGAAATTCAAAAAAGATGTTATTATCTCGTGCAAATTTTTGAACTGAGAGTAGACGTTTTGTAATAGAAGGAACATGGAGAATATTTTTTAGGAGAAGGGATTTGGAAGGGAGAGGTAGAGTTGAATTACCAGTATTATGAATTTGGAGCCCTTGACCATTACCAACATGAACTTGATCCATTCCCCAGTAGTCTTCCACTTGTTGTAGGTTAGCGAGATTGGGAGTAATGTGATGAGTAGCCCCCGTGTCGGGAAACCATTGCGGATTAATAGGGGTTGGAGCATGATGTGACAAATATGCTGTAGGGTTGATGGTGTGATTGTACCTCTGGAAACACGTCGGGGCTAGATGATTAAAACCGTTGCAAATTTGACACCTTTGGCGTGAATCATTGGCCAATTGGCGTGAATCATTGGAAGACCACTGTTGCCCCATAGTGGAGCCGCCTCGATAGGAATTTGATCTCCCCCATGATTTCCTCCTCTTCTACGACTATTATTGCGACCACACTATTATTTGAGGTGCGATCTGACTGGGAAGGGCGCTGGCTGAAGTTAGCAGCAGCATTAGAAGTTAGCAGCAGCATTATTGGACATAAGATCTGAAGACGACGAGGTGGTGATGGACAAAGACGAGAGGGTCTGACCATGAATAAACTCATGGTTTAAAAGAAGGCTATGTAATTTACTGAACGTGATAGGTTCTGGCCGAGCAGATAAAGTTGTGACGATATCTTTAAAATCACTTCGCAGTCCCTTGAATTTGTAGATATTCTGATCAAAAAGTGTGAAAGGACGACCGGCGGCAACTAGCTCATCATATATGAGTTTGGCTTTATGAAGATATTGAGTGATATTCAGATCATCTTGCTTCATATTTTGAAGTTGCATATGAAGATTGAGAATTCTGGTATTGGAAGGCCAGGAAAGAGCAGCCTTCAACGCGTCCCAAACTTCTTTGGCTGTGGAAAGACCAATAACAATTGGAATTATTTCTTCGGAAAGTGACGAGATAAGGAGACTAAGAATAACTTGGTCCTGCTGAATCCATTGAGAATAGGCTGGATTCGGAACAAGACCTTCTTTATCATTGTTTTCTTTGCCCGAGATGTGAGATGGAGGGCACGGGATACTGCCATCAACGTATCCGTAAAGGTTTTGGTCACGAAGGAATGGGAGAATATGTGTTTGCCAGAATAGGCAGTTAGAAGAATTTATCATGATTGAGATAAAGTGATGTGCATGATGGAAGGGTGATGGAGAAGACGGAGAATTCATCATGATTGCTTGAGAATGAGAGGTGGACGACGAGTCCGATATTGGCTGTGATACCATAATCACACAAAGATCAGTATTTGCCAGAACTTGAAGTATATTATTTCTTGCACAGTGTTACATTGATACGTGAGGGAATATATACAAAATAGAGACAACCAAGTCTAGGACTCCTACATACAACGTAAGACTATAAGCAGTTAACTAATTGTTGTAGGATTAGGAGTTATATTCGGACTAGGATTTGGAATACTTGACTTGGAAGTTAACTGTCTAATATTCGAGATTAAAATTATATAAACTTTGATTAATATTTTAAAATATATTCTATCATCATATTGACATAAGAAGAATTACAACATACAATAATTTTTGTATAGTTTTTGAATGTCTAAATTTTAGTTTTAAAGTATTAAGTTGATCTAATCCAATTTAGCTTAAAAAATTAGTCAACATTGACTATCTTGAAGCGAAAAGTTTCAATAAATTGGGAGGAAGAGAGTAATTCTTTAGGTAACATGATAAGCTACAAAAATAACAAATCCAGTGAAGTCCCACACAGTGAAATCTGGGAAGAGTAGAATGTACGCAAACCTTACCCCTACATTAGATGACATGATAATCTAAAAATAAATATATATGGCAGGAGTGCCCACAAGAGGAATTATTTCAATGAAGCTACCATTTTGTCGTTTGAATCAGCATTGTGGAATCTGTATGTGCTCTGCTGGATTTGTGTTCGCGGATGTCTCCTCCAAACATCACTCATTATTTGGCTATGGATGGCTGGGGAAGAAAGAAGCTCATTGAGTTTAACCTTAGCTAATTATAATATCAATCAAATATTTTTGTTCGAAAATGGAATAATTAGACGCGTTCTTTACAAAAAGAAGGAAGAAGATAAGTTCAGATACACGCGTCCTCCATCTTAAGTATGCAATACATATTTCTCCCTCCGTTCAATTTATATGACATGATTTGAATCAGTACGAAATTTAATTAAGAAAAAATAAAGACTTTTGAAATTTGTGATTTTGAATATAGAGAAAACGACCAAAATGGTCCTTAATATATGGTGGTTGGACTATTTTAGTCATTCATATATACCACGTAATCAAAATAGTCCTTAATGTATAGAAAAGGTAATCATTTTAGTCTTTCATATATACCACATAACCGAAATAGTCCTTGATATATGAAAAAAATGATTGTTTTAATTAGTCCTAAACCTTAAAAGTAATGGTACAAGTAAAAAAATATGTTAATTTTTACCAGCAACTCACGTGAGGGAAGCAAAAACTACCATTTTACTCCCCCCCACCCCCCCCACCCCCCAACTATTGTGCGCGCGCGCCTGCAACAATGGAGTATACATTTTTCTTGCTTTCCTTATAACTTAGTTTTCGTTCTTGCATCAAGAGGCATAGTTAGGTTATGGTTTCAAAGGCAAAAACATACGTCAATTATTGGTACAAGAGTTTCCATTAAAGGTAGCAAAACTTAACCTTTCTTCTCATCATATATGATTTGCTTATGGCCGAAAGGTTTCACTCCCATTTTTTATGTTTTATACAACTCACGTGAGTGTTGGCTAAACTTAAACAAATTTTTTTAATTGTGCTGTTACTTTTAAGGTTTAGGATTAAAATGATCACCTCTTGATACTGTAAGGATATTTTGGTTACGTGTTATATATCAAGGACTAAAATGAACGCTTTTTCATACATTAGGGACTATTTCGATTACGTGGTAAACATGAAGGACTAAAATAATCACTTTTTTTATACTTTAAAGATTATTTCGTTTACATCGTATATATAAAGGACTAAAATAATTCAACCCCATACATTAAATATATTATAACATTTGTCTAGCCATAAAACTTTTAAAACTTTTTGCCCTAAATATAACAACTTAACCACTTGTTTTCAGTTTTAACGCTTTAAATTATGTTTTGAGACCTTATATTAGTCAAAAATGACATTTGAGATTTATTAACAAGTTTTGGGTTGGAAATTGAGGGGATTGGGTTAGTTAGATACATTTTGAACTTTAGAAAATTGAATTTTTTTGTTGACGTAGTTGTGCACCGCAATCGCGGTGAAGGATGATGCATAGCTTCTCAATCGCAGAGACCAGGGCGCGATCGCACTGGTTGGTGCCACCTAATACCTAACTTACACAACTTTGGTGCCTGAGTCACTATCGTGCTAGGTGATTTTTCCCTGCATCACGGTCCCGCACCTAGTGTCACAACTGCGCTGCATGAGTTCTAGCTAGTGTCAGGTATAAATAGTTTGGTTTCTCGAACTAACTAAGTTTACTTTTCATTTTTGGACGGACTGGCTACGAGATTAATGAGAATTGAACTTGGGGTTATCATTCTACACTTGCTCTCAATAATTACACATGGTATTATTCAAGATTTAGCCATTAAAATATGGATTTAGATGAAATTTGGGGATTTTATTAGTAAGCCTAGAATTGACAAAGTAATTATTTTAACTAGTAAATGAACTCAAAATGGAAATCAAATGATATATTTGGACTTGCGGGTCTACGAGTAACACAAATATGAATTTGTTTCAGTATTTGATCATGTAGGCTCACGAGGTTGACTTTTTTGTTAACTTTAAGCTACATCGCGTATCAAATTATGAAATTGAATTCAATAGCATTATTTGATCACGTTGAGTATTTTTGGCCAGAGTTAAATAGTTTGGATGGATTCGGACGCAGAATGACGATTGTGGAAGGTTAAAACTCATTTGAACCGAAATACAATGGCGGATCCGTTATTTTTAAATTATGGGTGCTCAACTATTTTTACTTTGAAAATTTCTATTGAAACTGGGTGCTCGATTAATATATTTATATTGATTACTAATTTTTATTCAAGTCAATAGTGTTTGGCTCCAAAAGTAATGGGTGCTTAAGGAACCATAGTCCTTATTGTAGGTTCGTCATTGTTGAAGTAACTAAATATCTTGATCTAAATTGGAGAATTTTTTTTCCAAATTATTAAGGCTTTATGTGTATTACAAGTGCGGGTTGAGCGTATCAGGTTGCTAAATGGGTGTACGTATACGTGAATACTAATTGTTGTGTATTACTTGTCATATCTATGTTGTGTGTATATATGCCTTGTTGATGATTTAGGTCTGTGGATATGCTATGCTAAGAAATGCATCATATATAGACCTCTTTACATGTTGATTCTTACGAGGAGAATCAGCTAGTTCTGGTTTCGAGTGGCATTTCACCCCTAACCACAACTCATTCACTGACTCTTCAGCATCAGTCTGTTCAAACCTCCACTTAGTTTCACCCAAGCTGCATCCTGATCATGGATAGATCACCTAGGTTCGGATCCATAAGCAGTGACAGGTGGGGTAGGAGCATCCAGTCGGCAATCTTTTTGGCTTGATCAAGAAATCTTATGTCCTCTAAGTCGCATGACGTTTTAACCTAAAGAACTTCTTGCGCAATTCATGTCTTTCTTTTTTTATGACCAGAAATTCTTTCTTGATTTTGAATTTCATTTTACTTGTCCTGCACTGTACTATTTCATCGTTATTCCTTATTTTATGTTGTGATTTGACTGTGGGACAGTGATATGAAAATTAAACGTGAGTCCATTTGTGATACAAATATGACGGCTATTAAGAGTTCATTTTGACATATATATGAGGACCACTAAGAGTCTAATTGAGATACTGATATGGGATTGTTTAGTCAATGAGATCATTTATATGATCGTTATGTGCACGTGTGGATTTGGATCCATCCATCATAAGTCACCAGCTTGGTACCTCTCCTGCGGTGTGCATACTGATTGTAGTTATGGTTATGGGCACTTGGGTGCCAGATAATGATAATGATATTGAGAGTAGTATTCAGATTTGAGCACTTTTTGAAGTGCCGAATTCGATAAAGTTTGAATGTTTATTGCATATCATGTGGTACATACCTTGTGACCATTATCTTGATGTTGAGCTGTTGCTACATCTCTTTCATGCTATAGTTGTGCAAGTCTAAATTGTTGAGTTATTTTGTATCATCTTATGCCTCTTTTATATCTATTGCTTTCTTATCATATTGTACAGCTTAATTAAAAAAGATTTATTGTTATTTAATGCTTGTCACTATCTTGTTGGGGCGGTTAATGATACTTACGAAGTATTTTCATACTCACCACCTTTTCCTGCACTCTATGTGCATATTCGAATCTGAATACAAGTGTCATTCGTGATTCAGCTTTGAGAGATATCTTGTGGATCCTGTGGTGAGCTACTAGATAGTCTTTGGTAGTTTAAAGCTTATTTATGTTATATTTACTCCCATTTCAGATAGTGTTGTACAAATTCTATTCTTAGATGTTTATGACTAGTATTACCAAATTTTGAGGTTTTACTGATTTGATTCAGTATTGTAACATAACTTATTATTCGTTTATCCATGTTATCACAGTATTTAGACCTTATTATCATTAGTCTGGATTTTCAGATGTTGAATTGTTTTAGGTTGTAACATGGGGTTTGTGCCTTCACGGCTCGAGTAAATGGAGTTATGAGTAGAGGTGTTAAAATAGGTTGGCCTAGCCCAACCTAGTCCTAACAGGCCAAGAATTAAACGAGCTAGGATGGGCTAGCCTTTTTTACCGAATGACCTTTAAAATGGGGCAAGTTGCACGATTATCCTTTTTCAGGTGTGGTCTTTAAGTTTTGCCCTTCGCCTAAAATACCCTGAGGTTCTAGGTTCAAATCCCGACTCAATCAAAAAAAAAAAAAAATCGCAAGGCAAAGTTTCGTTGCAAAATTAGGTTAGGTCTATTCGGGTAAAAGTTAGGCCTCCTAATTTTTGTAGAATTTCAACACAGTAAAAAAAAAAAAATTATCTTAAGGAAAACCTCTGCCTTAAGGCAAAAGAAACAATTTTTTTTCCTTAAGGCAGACTTTTTGCGAAGCCTTGCCTCATATTTTTTTTTTTTGACCGAGCAGGAGTTCGAACCCGGAACCTCGAGATATTTTTGACTACTTTTTTTAAGCGAAGGAGAAAAATTAAAGACTAGCAATTTGAGGGTCAAAAATTAAATACCGGCGCCTTTCAAGGTCAATCCGTGCAAAAAAAAATGTTTAAAATGATAGTCCAACCCATCCTTAAGCGGGCTTTGGGCTAGGACGGGCCAACCCTTTAATTTTGTTCTTCCAAAATAGCGTATGCTCTAAAAGTCTTTTGGTACAATCTGTAATGTAATCTGAAATAGAATTCTCTACCACACCATACTGCACGAACTCATATTATTGAAACGAAATCAACTCGAAAGAAAAGAATTTAACTTACTATATTTGTTCACTAATCCAAGTCACGTCTAAAAGAAATTCTACATAATATGAATTTTTAGACTACAACAACAACAACAAGAAGCCCAGTATAATCCCACCATGTGGGGTCTGGGGAAGGTAGAGTGTACGCAGACCTAACCCCCATCTTGAAAGGCGGAAACAGCCGCCCTAAAGTACTTTTGATTTAGACTAAAAAGTAAAATTTTAGTTTCTAATTTAATGCTTAGTAGTTAGTATTTTTCATTCAATTTTGTCTTTTTGTTTAATTTACTTTTGATTTTTCAAAAATTAATTAATTAATTATTATTTTTCTGGCCTCACGGGCTGGCATCGACCCAATCCTAAAGGTTGTGGGCCAAGAGAAACAGGACTGTTAATGAGCCTCACTCCTAAATGGGCTGAAGAAATCTTGGCCCAACCCTTCTTAAATAAAGGGGGGGTTCGCGGGGACTTGCCCTTCTTTGGGGTGGTCTTTAAATTTTGCCTCATATTTGAAATCTTTAAAATTTGCCCGGCTAACACCCATAGGTTTCGGGTTCGAACCCACGCGCAGGCAAAATTTTAAAAAAAAATTCGCAAGGCGAGTTTAAATTTCGCTATGCGGACCGGCATACTTTTGTTAAGGAATTACCAAAGTTATGCGGGACCGCATACTTATGCTTCTAATGGGCGGACTTAGCATAAGTATCGGATCCGGATAACTTTGATAATTCCTTCACAAAGTTATGCTTGTCCCGCATAAAAGTTTATGGATAAAGTGGATCCATGCCTACTATGTCAAAGAGTAGGATTTGACCAATTTAACGGTGCTTGGCCGACATATTGGATGGTTAGACAAATTATTGGTTCTTGGAGAATCCTGGAGCAAGTGCATACTTCTTCTCAACTGGAAAAAGCTTGATTCGAACTAAATTCTTGCAATTATTAGGTAATCACGAAAGAGTCAACTCGAAAATTTATGGTGTTTCAACATGCCACTCGACCAAAATATATTTCACAATGTGATTGTGCTTACATGGAAGAAAGGCTAGCACTGCTAATAGGATCATACAATGGGGCTTGAGTGTAGAACCAATTTGTGTTATGTGCAAGTGTTGTGATGAAGAAAGTTTGCCCATTAAAAGTATGCCCCCACCGGCATAACTTTGTGAAGGAATTATCAAAGTTATGCCGGACCCGGCTGTCACGACCCAGCCCCGTGGGCCGCGACTGGCGCCCTATTTGGACACCCAAACAGACTTTAATATCAATCCATCATAATATAGCTTAACTCAAATATCGTACCCATCATTTTTAGCAGAATGAAAATAAACGCTGTCTTAAAGGTCACGCGTACAAAAGTGTCATCCCAAAATCGAAAGGCGGCGGAATATACATCGCCGAACATATATACACACATGTACAAATAATTCGGCCGACTTGGCCGTAATGCCGCGAACGGGACCGCGTTAAGACGCAATCATAACCAAACGAACACATACATGACCCATGACCCACATACATGCCTACGGAGGCCTACAAAAGCGGAACGAACATGCGAACATATGACGGGACGGGGGCCCCCGCCGTGCCGTCGATCACAAATGTACGAAAAATACATAGCAAAACATATATACCAAATGTGGGCTCCGGATCGAAGGAGCACTCGTAATGGCGAGAATGTGTGGCCTACACCGGCAAATCACGAACCTCGTACCTGCGGGCATGAAACGCGACCCCGAAGAAAGGGGGGTCAGTACGAAAGATGTACTGAGTATGTAAAGCATAAAGTACAGAAACCCAAACCACAACTGAAATAAGAGGTACAGAGAGAGAATACCGGATCAATATATATATCAAACCTGTACTGGAGACATATGTACATAATGCAAATAGAAAATCATGCATAAGGCTCAGGAACGTGGTCACCACTCCGACGCTGGTGCCACAACACAGCATACTCCAGAAGGTTTCAAATCTCCGTACACCCCGAACACAACATATCGTATCATCAAATGTATCATGTCATCAAACATATCATAAGCCATATCACAGCATAACTCCAAGAACGGAACCCGGCCCTATGGCGAGGTCTCGGGAACCGTAGCACAGCATACTCCCGAATTTATCATAGTGCGCACGATCATAAACCGGCCCGGGAACCGGTGAACGAAGTCATAATAAGGCACGAGCGGAGTCGTGAGCAGACAATGCAATCTATATATGGAAATACTTTTACAAACTTGATAAAATCATAGGTTAGCTCATTAGTCAAAGTAGTTCAAACAATTAATCAAAGCGGGGTTTATTTCACGAAAGTATTTCCAAAATGGTATTTATGATTCAAAATAGAACCATATGCATATATCCAATTAAATTTCCAACTCGGCAATTAAATACATATCCATACTCATATTAAGATCGAAAAGGCTCAGAGTAAGTATTGGGTCTGTCGGAATTAATATACAAAGGATGTAAGCTTTTAGATTTACAACACTTTCGAAAATACTTCATAAACTATTTTTCAGAAAATTTAGTGTCGTTCATATTCAGAAGCTTTCGAATAACCTATGAAACAAACCAAACGGAGTCTCAAACTCATAGCAAAAGTCCTCCCTTTATATCGTATAAAAATGAGACTAATAGGGCAAACAATAGAGTCTCGGAGTTAGCGGGCCCACCTCGGGTCAAGTCGAGGTGGCGAACACGAACCGCGGACATTTGGGGTCTATGTAACCATACATGAAGGTTTGAAGCAAATCGATTACCTTTATACAAGTTTTGAACATATGGGTGCTTTCCAACGAAATATGCGTTTTCTAGTCCAATTCAATTGAATGAATAGTACTTGATTTTTATTTCGGATTTCAGGGAACAAAATTGCTCCCGAGGCTCCAATATCGACCTAGTATACCTAGGACATGCCATAAGAAGAAATGGGGTAGCCTTACATACCTTTCTCGCTTGTTAAGCTCATCAAAACTTCGATCCCGTTTCGCCAAAAATCTGCAAATGGTCTTATTGACCAGTTACTATTCATGAGACTCATAATTTCCAACCTTAGCCAATATTGTTCTATAAAAATTTGGGCAGCATCTCCCCTATAAATTCAACATCCCCGAGGCTTAGCTCGGCCATAATATCAACAACAACAACCCCAACAATAACAACGATCATCAAAATCACATCAAATTGCATTCTAGTGTAATTGTTCTTCCTTTCTACATAAGACAACAATTTCCATTCCAACTTCCCAATTCCAAGCTAATTTCAACATTTCCATATTTATTTGCTAATCCAAAATCATTCTAACATCATTCAAAAGCATTCCATATCGTTATACAAAATATTTGCGAAACATACAAAATTCTCATCGAATCCATAATTCATTCAAAACTTCCGTTCTTCGACATAAATGTTCATAACACATTCTCGTTTCCCAAATTCATCAACAACAACCATAATTCACATTTAGAATCTCACTTACATATTTATATAAAATCATGCAAAAATCACATAATTTCCCATAATGACATGAATGCCATTTCGATGCTATTTCAAATCGTTTAAGACTTCACTTACGTCGTAAATGTCATAACGACACATCTAACAAGCTAAATAAAATTTAATTCATCATCATTCCAACTCCAATACCACACGGCCAACATTCAAATTTTCCACCTTCCATCGAATTCATTCAACTTTCCTTCTCAACATACATTCCATCCCACACACAACCAAAATACAACATAAAATTCAACACACCACATGCATATAAGGTAGCATACACACGGCCACATGCACACATGCACACCCACTTTGCAACCTTCCATGTTCTCATGAATTCTACTCATTTACACATACTAGAACACAAATAAACCTTCATAACATAATAGCATGGGATAAATTCTTACCTTTTTCTTCAAACTTCTTCACTTCCTCAAGTGTCAAATTGAAGAAACCAAGGCTTATTCTTCCAAACCAATGGTACCAAGTTGTTAAGGGACCTTGAATTGGTATGAATTCAACAAGGAAACAATTTTTGAATCAAGATTTCCATGGGGTAAAATTGGAGGGGATTGGCCAGAACCCCTCCTCTTGTTCTTGAAAAATTCTCTTGTTTTTCTCCTTCTTTCTTTTGTCTTGAATTCTCTAGAAATTTAATGAACCTTTGCCCTTTTTATTCTTGGCTTGTCATGTGACCATGTCACATGACTTAAATTAAAATTTTGTCCCTTTTTTTCTATGCCTTGGCCGGCCACCCTCATGGGTTGGGCCTCAATTTTTTTCCAAACTTTGTCTTGCTAATTTTCCAAGCCCAATTGTTTATTTACTCCACATTTTTGATAATTCATGAAACCATTTTCCAACATTCCAATTTTGCCCTTAGTCTCTTCCGATATTTCCGCATCAATATTTCTCATAAGTGTCACACATATTAATTAAAATCAAAATATGACCTTACAACATACAAGTCACAAATATTCCAAAATTTTCAAGTACGCGAAAACACGGGATGTAACACCGGCATACTTATGCCTTATGGGCAGACTTGGCATAAGTATCTTGATCCGGCATAACTTTTATAATTCCTTCACAAAGTTATGCTTGGTCGATAAAAGTTTATGGATAAAGTGGATCCATGCCTACTATGTCAAAGAGTAGGGTTTGACCAATTTAACGGTTAGCTTGGCCGTACATATTGGATGGTTAGACAAATTATTGGTTCTTGGAGAATCCTGGAGCAAGTGCATACTTCTTCTCAACACTGGAAAAAGCTTGATTCGAACTAAATTCTTGCAATTATTAGGTAATCCTGAAAGAGTCAGGCGAAAATTTATGGTGTTTCAACATGCCACTCGACCAAAATATATTTCACAATGTGATTGTGCTTACATGGAAAATGCCGACCTTGCTAATAGGATCATACAATGGGGCTTGAGTGTAGAACCAATTTGTGTTATGTGCAAGTGTTGTGATGAAGAAAGTTTGCCCATTAAAAGTATGCCCCCACCGGCATAACTTTGTGAAGAAATTATCAAAGTTATGCTTTAACCGGCATACTTATGCCAAGTCTGCCATAAGGTATGAGTATCTTAGGGTTCGGCATAAAATTTGTAATTCCTTAACAAAAGTATCTCGGTCCGGCATACACGCGATTCAACCCTTGTCTTGCGATTTTTTTTTTTAATTTTTGCTTGAGCGAGGGTTCGAACTCGGAACTCGCGAAGGGCAAAAATTAAAGACCAGCAATATGAGGGGCATAATTTAAAGACCACAAATATGAGGGGCAAAATTTAAAGACCACCCCAAAAGAAGGGCACTCCGCGCAAAAAATTGAATAAAGGGTTGGGTTGACCTCTTTGATCAAGCCCATTCTGACTGGAACAAGTAGATAGAATCATAGAATTGAAAATGCCCACTATTCTTACAATAATTTATTAGCTGATGAAAATGTCCACTATTATTAAAAAGCAAGTAGATAGAATCATAGAAGTATTCTCATTAAACCTCATTACGTTATCGTGTGGAGTTCAAGTTATTCACACTGGTGGTATAAAAATATTTATACTATCAAATCATATAGAAAATAATTACAGGTGAATTTTCTTCGTAATCATTAATTAATTAATAATATAAATATCAATGTATGTAACTTAAATTCTTTTGCATTTTATCGAGTTTCAAGAGCCCTCTAAAAAGAATGGAAAGATCTTCATATAGGTATCTAAAGCAATATAACAAAACTCCATTCGTGACGTAACATAACAGGTGAATTTACCAGTGATTTATAACGTAACTTTAATAAAGACTTTAAAAAGGAGATTTACTTCCATTCGGTGCTTTGTCTTAAAAAATTGATTTTGTTCACATCGCCAAGCTATAACTATATAGGAAAGTGATTAAAGTCTCTTCTATATTCACAGAATCTACCCGCTATAAGATATTATTTTAATTTCTCTTTGGACATAAGTAATGAAGAAAAATTGCCTAATAAAAGTGCTTTGAATTTTTAGGTGAACAAAATACAAAACAAAAAAAAAATTAAATGCTTTTTTCTTTAATTTAATGTCATACCTTTATTTGGAAAATAGAGGAGGAGATTTCAAGGTGTGAGTCGAACCCACACCAACTAGGTGAAAGTTCAGATAGCCAACCAAAGCTACCAATAGTCTTTTTGGCCAAATTTCTAAAATCAACTTATTTCGAAAAGTACTTCTTTCAAAAGTACTTAAATTGTTTTACACTTTGCTTTAGGCACTTTTGGACTTGTAATTTACTTTGCTACTTTCTTTTCTTTTCTTTTCTGTACAGACTTGGTTTTGATTTTATGAATTCACATTGTAGCCTTGTGCTAGCTGTTTTGCTTTAAAAAAAAAAATCAAAAAAATACTTTTGGCGAAAAACAGTTTTTATTTGGCCAATTAATTTAAAAAGTACTTTTGAGCAGCAATTAGTGTTTGCCAGACTTTTAAAAAGTATTTCTAAATGTATTTTTCTCAAAAGTGCTTTTTGGCAAAATCTATTTTTTTAGCTACTGAAAAAACTGCTTCTGCTACTCCCCAAAAGTATTTATTTTCTTCCAAAAGCTTGATCAAACATCTCACTTTTTTAAAATAAGCAATTAAGCACTTATTGAAAAAAATAACTACTTTTGGGAAAAAATAAGCTTGACCATTCTTTTAATTCGTTTTTCATTAATTTAAAAAAATATAATTTGACTAATTTGCACCATCATTAATGCACGCATGTCTAGTACGTTGAAGTTTAAAGGTTTAGAAAAAGAAACAGAAGGCGTATGAATAGATTCACTAGAGGCAATTAAGACAATTAAATATTTGACATAGATGATTTGCCATTTGAGATAGTCAAAGTAACCTGAAATAGAAAAACAATTGAAACGGAAGATTTAGAGGAAAAATTATGAATATACGTAGTAATTATTACCTAAAATAGAATATTTCCTTGTGTATGATCCTGCATTCTTTGTGCTATATATAATGGCTATAAGCGCCTCCACAATTCATAACAAAGTATAAGTTTATACAACAAATCATCACAGCACACAACATGGAAAAGGCTTCAAGGAAATTGGTCTTCTTAGTCACTTTCTTGCTTGTAGCAACAGGTTTGTCCTCTCAAACAAGAAATCATATGCATGATCAAAATTTGTTTCTTTTACCATATACTA
The DNA here is from genome assembly GCF_029784015.1 of Lycium ferocissimum. Classification (NCBI taxonomy): domain Eukaryota; kingdom Viridiplantae; phylum Streptophyta; class Magnoliopsida; order Solanales; family Solanaceae; genus Lycium; species Lycium ferocissimum. The sequence continues at coordinate 56,551,220 of NC_081347.1, forward strand.
TAATTTAGAATAATGCCTTTTTCATGGTGTTTTTTAAGCCTTAGATGAAGTCATGTCTCGGGATGTGCTATTATAGGATAACTAATACTTCCTCCATCTTAATTTATGTGAAGACTGTTTGGGGAGTCGAATAGTTTTTTTCTTCTACTACAATATCCTCAAGAAAATTTTAAAAATATTTTGAATCTTTAGTATGCTGACTTGTAATATTCTTCGTGTTATTTTAATATATAAATTTTGAAGAATCTATACCCGAATTCGTTGTCAAAATTAAATGTTTTGACCCTCCTATTCCGATTTGATGAATTCCTTAGTCGTATCTAAATAAAACTTTCTTATGTGCTAAAATAAAACTGGAGGAAATTAGTTAAAAGGGGCCTTTACAAAAATAAATAGAGGTATATGACCCTCTATATACATGGGTCTAAAATAACACAGAGACAATCTTTTATATTTTGTTACATTATTTGTTCTGGAAGGTCGGAACAGAAAAAAGAAAAAAACTCATTTCTTTCGGCCTTGTGTATTTAAAAAGTGTAGCGATTAAATAATTTGATATTTTGTGTAATAATTTGCAGGATTTCCTTTGATGGGTGGAATTGCAGAAGCAAAAGGTGCAGCAGGACCGCCATCATGTACTGTTTTTAATTATAGAGAAGATTGCCAACCATATTGCTCATTTTTTCATTCTGGCACTGGACTTTGTGTTGATAACGTGTGCCAATGCATTCAAGGGAAGAGAATAAAGACTCACAATTGAAGAGTCACAAAGAACTATGCAAAAAAAAAAAAGGAGAAGAAAAGCAATACAATACTAGTGGCTTTAAATTTGTATTGCACATTGGAATGTAATAGATTTTGGCACTTATTTCATTTCTAAATAAATAAATATATATATATATATATATATATATATATATATATATTATACTCCTCCGTCTCCAATTAACTGGCGCTTAGAAATATTACTAGATGGCTTATGCTCGTCTTTGTAGAGGCCCAACACTTTTGAATTATAGTGTATACATGTGTATGTAATTGTGTTTGGATAGTGATAATATATATATATATATATATATATATATATATATATATATATATATATATATATATACTATGTTCAAAATACGATCAATATAACATTATAGTTTGTGCTCCATATCTAAAACTTTATTATATTCGTGTTTGCTATGAATACAAAGTCGGCAAAAATTTATTAATCTATAATCTATAATTATATTAAAAGTGTGAAGGGCTTTAGAAATGTTGATTGAACTTTTTGCTCTTCATGAAAAGACTCCGCAATAGACAAAACAGTCATTTACTATTTTCTTCAAATTATTATTTAAATATATTCCTGATATTTCACCTAACACTAATAGGAGTCCTTTCAAAATAAAAATTATATTTTTTTTAAAATAGACATTTATTATTCACCTAATGTTTAGGACTTCAAAACCATCAAAATCTTGGTTATTAAATTGTAGAAAGTCGTCCGTGACATTTTTCAGAATAATTTCCATGTAACTTAAGATTTTTCCTAATATTTAGCCTTTCTTTTAGGTATGATCCTATATACTATTGAAGTTAAAAATAAAAATAAAAACTCTAAAAAATCAACGTGCAGTTATATTTTTGGTATTTTGAATTCAACTAAAAATATGCCACTTTGACATTCTATTTATAAAATTTCAAACATTTAAATAAAAATAAAAAAATTGCTTTCAATTACTTTCCATCCAAGACTCCTATTCCTATAATTTTGTGGGCAAGTTTGTGTAAATAAAGTAATAAGGTAAAGCTAGGCGTGCTAATACAACGTGAAGGACTGAAGGTAATTTTTTTTGTTATTTTCATATATTTATTTTAAGGAATAGAATTGCTATTGAGTAGAATTTCATATTTTGGTGGCAAATAAAATCCTATTAGGGTTAGAAAAGTGCATCTGCAAATAAAATCCTATTAGGGTTAGAAAAGTGTAACTGCAAATAAAATCCTATTAGAGTTAGAAAAGTGCAACTACAAATCTATAAAAGAATTTTATCAATGGGTGAAATAATAGAGAAAGAAAACCTCCTTAAGACTATGTTATTTTTGTTTAGATATTTGTAGTATATACACCTCTAGGACAGTGCTTTTTGTTGAGATGTCCTCTTTTTTCATTTTTGCTTCATTAACTTCTATACACTTATATATCTTCGCATAGTATAGTTTTAAAAAACATTCCGAACATTGGCTTCTATATATGCCTTTTTGTTTTACAGGTTATAAAGCTTCTGCTTCTATTTGATTCCTTCATATTTTTGTCCTTTTATTGAATGATTATTTGATTATTTTAGCTTATATAGATTCTTCAGTGATTTGGTTGAATCGTGCCACAAAGTTAATGCTACAGTATATTCTTGATTGAGGAACAAATAGAGAAGAACTGGAGACCAGAAAAAGGAAATGATGGGAGGAGAGGTAAAAAATAATTGTCTCTATTTAACTAGAGTTCAAAACTTTATTATATTAGTGTTTGCTACGAATACAAAGTTGGTAAAAATTTATTAATACTTTTTAAAAGAGATGACTTATTTAAAAGGAAACTATTTTTCTCTTTTTGAGATAAAACAATAGTAACATTTAAGCATCAGTTGATACTTTAAATTTTAATTCAATTAATTTAAAGTTGTAAAATATTCTATTGTTAATGTATGTAGATTGGGCCTAAACAATACCTATTATTTTTATCAAATTTTGATTTGGATAATTCTAATTCAAATTATTATATTAATTTTACATGTTTAAAATGAAACAAAGTAGAAATTTGATTTTCTATTTAAATGAAGAACTACTATTTTTTAATTTTGGTAAATATTTTTGGTTTAGCTCATGTTACTTGTCATGTTGTCTTTTGCACGGTTTTTTAAGGAAACGTCAATTAGAATTATAATTTCAGTAATTTACCTTATTAATTATTTGATCTCCATTTAACATTATTTTTTCTTTTATGATATTAATCTCTTTTCACATTTATTAGAGTAAGGAAAAAGATGAAAAAGTAATTAAATTCTATCTTATTTTAAAATATGAGTATTTTAAGTATATTTATTTTAGTAAACATAACAAATAGATAACATGACGGAATAGCAAATACAACAGTTCAATATATAGAGTATATCTCAGGATAATATAAAAAAAAAGGAGAAAATTGTATGGTTTGGCTACTTAACCTTTTGAAGAAAAGTAATAATATGAGGTCCATGTTTTTTGCTGTACAATAATTTCATTTGCTCCTACTAATGGGTTGATACGCATGTGGCAATGAATCCATCATTATTGATTTAATGAGATACTTTGAAAATTACATGAATATTGTTTGATTTTTTAATATGGGATACACTTTTTTTTTTTTTGACATTGTTTGTTTTTTTAATACGGGATTCACTTTTTTTTTTTTTTTTTTTGATATTGCTTCATTTTGTTAATATGGGGTCTACTCTTTTTTTCATGAGTTTGGAGATGGTGGGTTCCACTTTTTTTTTTTTTTTTTAAATATTGGTTGGTATATTGGTTGGTGTTTAGTATGGGGCCCACACTTTTTTTTTCTTTAATGATGGACGGACGACGAAGCATGGGTGCAAACCCATGCTTCTATATAGTTTAAAGGCAAAACACATAAACGGACCTACTAATCTTGGGCAACAAAGTATGGCCCTTGAAACTTTCTTAGTCTTGTAGTAGGCACTTAAACTTGCCAAAACTCGAACAAGCAGACACAAAATTATTGCAGCCCATATACGTGAAGTGCAATCACTCCTACGTGGATTAGTGCCCAATCAAAGGTTGCCAACTAATTTACACGTGGATTACATATATCTTTTAAAATGAGATATGATTAAAATTAAAGAAACACCTGCTTTTTCTTCTTCTTCATCTTTCTGATTTTTTTTTTTTTAATCCTTAACTTTAGGCTAAAAGTTGGAACAATCGCTTTAATGGAGTAAATCAAAACATACCCAACTAAAAAAAAGTGTAAATCAAGAACAAATACAAATTGAAACAAAAAATAAAAAACACCCATAACACCAAATTGAAAATAGAACATACCCAATAAAAGTAATTGAATTGAAACCATGAATCAAAACACACCCAGTAAAAGAAAGTGAAATTCAAGAACAAAAAACAACTCAAATGAAATTAGAACTAACGAAGATTGAAGAAGAACTCTTTGTCTCTCGATTGCTCATAAATTGTTTCTCTGAAAGCAATTCATGCTACAACACCTCTTTTTGCGTAGTAATGTCTTGGTTGATGGATTGGAGTGGAATTAAGGTTTTGGTTTTGAGGGGTTTCTTTAGAGGGAAAGGGAAATTGAAGGAAAAGAATCAGAAAGTATCTTATTGAAGAAGGGGGAATTGGGAAGAAGATGAGATGAGTTAGGGAGAGGGGAATAGTAAAAGTGGGAAGAGAGAGAAAGCAGATTTGAGGCTTAAATCGTTGGTTTTCGGGTATATCTCACGCGAATTGCCACGTAGGACACGTGTGTCTGCTTGTTCGATTTTTGGCAAGTTTAAGTGCCTACTTGGGCACTAGCAAAGTTTAGTCTCTTTGCCAACTTTTGCCAAGTTAGAGGGCCTGTTTATGTGTCTTGCGTAGTTTAAAATTATGAGGTGTATTTGACTACGTTTAGATTTATTTATGTCTAAATTATAATCTGTCTATCTTTAATATTACTCTCTTTATGTGTTATCTCCATTAATGATAAAATTTTACTAAATTAATGTGGAAGGAATGATAAATTGTGCCTTGAATTTCTAAAATGATAAATAATTTGAGACAATGATTTTTAGTAACCACGACATACACACAGAGATCAAGGGTCATTAGCACTTTTGTCCCTATTTTGTGCTGGTCTTTAATTTTTGTCCCTTAAAGCAAATAATATTTTTGTAGGCATAAGTTTATATTTTTCCTTTATAATATTTCACAAGTTGTGTCCTGCGAACTTATGCCCTGCTAGACAAGTTCGATTGCCAGCCCGTTTGAAGGGGAAAAGTGCAATTGTTTCGGAGATCAACCCTCATACAAATAACGCTCAAACAATAATAAAACCTGTATATATTATCCTCCTTTTCTTTAAAAGGATAAATTTAAATTTATAATTTTTGTAAAAAAGAAGAATATTGTAAAAAATGAATAAAAGGTAATATATCAAAAGAACAGCCTATGGTGGAAGCTCTATATCGCAAATCAATTTCGACAGTATTCCATCCGTCTCAAATTATTTGTCGTGTTTTTTAAAAATAGTAGTCTTAATTTATTTATCATTTTAGAAGTTCAAGACAAAATTCATTATTCTTTTCCCTTTTTAATCTAGCAGTAATCGTCTTTGAAGACTACGAACACCTAAGAAACGGCAATAAAGTAAATATTAAATGAAGAAAAATTGTATTTTAAGACATAAATAAGGGTAAAATAGTAAAACCTCCTCCTAATTAATGTTTTCTTAAAATGCATGTAGGAGAGAAACACGACAGATAATTTGAGACAGCGGGAATAGTTATCTAAGGTGAATAATTTTATGATTCCGATGATCAATAAACACAAATTTACTTATCCTTTATGGCGAGACATAATATCTCTCTTATGGTGTTTTGACTCTCATACTCCAAATTCCTTCCTGCAAAATTGGGACATAAGGATAAAGACTGACCTATTTGATAAATTTCTTAGTCAATCGAAACAAAATTTTCATATATGTGCATAAATATTTACCCCTTTTTGTTACATTTTTGTTCTGGAAGGTTGAAACATAACTTCTTTTTTTGTGCTTTCAACCTGGTGTATTTAAAAAAGTAAAGTGATTACTCAATTTGATATTTTGGGTAATAATTTGGGGGGTTTCATTTGATGAGTGGAATTGCAGAAGCAAGAAGTTTAACTCAAGAAACACCATCATATTACTCATTTTTTCATGCTGGCACTGGGGTTTGTCTTAATAACTTGTGCAAATGCCTTCAAGTACCCTTGGCACAAAGTGAACGAAGAAACACAATTGAAAAGACACAAATAACTATGCAGAAAAGAGAAGAAGAAAAACTATACGTACAATTTGTGTCTTTAAATTTGTATTGGACATTGGAATGCAATAGATTTTGGCCTTCTTTCAGTTCTAATAAGAACATAGATTTATGATCACACACTCGCTCTCTCTCACACACATTTTGAGCTTGAAAAAATTACTACTTGACATGAGATGCACGTATGGCGCACGGACTGCACACATGTCGCACGAAATGCGCGTGCGATACACTAAGAAGTTAGTTTTTTTTATTATTTATATATATATACATATACTTGAGATCTTTTATTAAGGTTTTGCTTTAGGTCACCAATTCTATTGAGCCGTCTCTAGTGTCGAATTTCGATAATATAGGAGTTATAAATGTTTGATTTCAAATACACGAGATATATCTGAAATTGCGGGATATTACAATTGTTTGGTGTAATTAACTTTTTATTTAATCTACCCGTGATGAAATATTAGAGCTGATTTGGCAGTGATTTGTTACGTTAATGAAGACTATAATGGACAATTTACTTCCAATCGTGTACGTTGTCTTAAAATAAATGATCCTATTTAACTATAAAGGAAAGTGATTAAAGTTTCTTCTATATTCACAAAATCTACCCGTTATAGAATATTATTTTAATTTGTCTTGGACTTAAGAAAAATCACCTGATAAAAGTGCTTTGAATTATCTTGTGAAGCGATAAACTTTTGCTCTAATCTAATGACGTACCTATGATGCTAGCTATATGGGAAAATGTTAATAGTGTTTACCCCGATTTTAGGTAATTAATTGAATTTGTAAGTGAGGTGTAGGATATGTGGACCTATTTTAATCTATTTTTGGTTAATATGAAACGAATATGAACTCGTGTGTAAAGATAAGAATACGTATATGGATATATGTATCAACAACTTGAGCTAAGATGCAAGAGTTGACGTTTAAAGCTAATATGTTATTGAATGAAAGATCACAACTCCACAGATTCGGACTAAGGAGAAATAAAGACAATGCTTTAATATATTTTTTGCTATTACAATATTCTAGATCTCAAGAAGCCAACCCTTAAAAGTAAGGAGATGCCCCCTATTTATAGTTTTGCCTTATGGGCCTTGCATACAATATAAAGCCTTTTTAGAATAAAGAAAACCCTAAAAGGATAAGGTTAAGGCGATGGCCTGACACCCGTACGGTTGTCGGTATAATGTGATAGAACGGTCTTGACGCGTGGCAATTTTGTAGCCGATTAACCGGACTAACGGCCACGATCAACTCGGTCATGGAGAAACCAGGCTAACGGCCACGATCAACTCGATATGGAGAAACTAACGGCACGATCAACTCGGTCATGGAGAAACCGGACGTTCGTGATGCGGAGTTTGGTTCGGAGATATTGGACCAAACAGATTTGCTTCTCGTTTCTCGGATCAGCCGCAGCTGGTGCAATTCCACCAGTCCGAAGGAAAGACTCGTTACTCATGCCTGTCTCTTCTTATCCCCGGTCTCACCGGTCTTGCATACATCCGATTTTTACCGTATACAAATAGAAGATCTCTGTACTCCCTTTGATTCATATTATATGGTGTTTTTGGCATTCTATATTGAGTCCAAAATATAAAAAAAATTACATAATCCACGAGACATTTTTTTCAAATGTACCCTTATTTAGATAAGTGAATTTTTGCATAACCAAGAAATCAGATTAAATAAGTAATTAATTAAGGATAATTTAGCGAAACAACTCTTACTTTCTAGTGATGAGTAAATTTCTTAAGAGGTATGCCCAAACTAAAACATCATATAATATGAACAAGAGGGAGTATAATTCACACTTTTAGTGCAAATTAATTTTCAATAGATTTCTAATTCTTTTTTTGTTTTTTTTCCCCATAGATTTCTATTACTATTATTAAAGCACACATATCTAGTACATTGTATTTTAACGGTTAAGAGTAAGAAAAACAGCCGATAGTATCAATAGATTAATTAGAGGCAATTAAGACAATTAATTTAAAATATTTGACATAAATGATTTGCAATTTGAGATAGTCAAAGTGACCTGAAATAGAAAAACAATTAGAAAGGAAGATTTAGAGGAAAAATTATGAATATACGTAGTAATTATTACCTAATATAGAATATTTCCTTATGTATGATCCTGCATTCTTTGTGCTATATATAATGGCTATAAGCGCCTCCACAATTCATAACAAAATATAAGTTTATACAACAAATCATCACAGCACACACAACATGGAAAAGGTTTCAAGGAAATTGGTCTTCTTAGTCACTTTCTGGATTGTTGCATCTGGTTTGTCCTCAAAAGAAAAATATCATATGCATGAAACTTCATAATCCTTCTTGCATTTCTCGTCTATCTTTCCATAATTCTTTTAGCCTTAAAAGAAGTCATGTCCATCTCGAGATGTGCTATTATAAGATAACTAATACTCCTTCCACTTCATTTTAAGTTACGGTGTTACTATTTAAGAGTCAAATGGTTTTTTCTTCTACTACAATTTTCTCAAACTTTAAAAAAAAAAAAAAAAAAATTAATCATTAGTTATGCTGACTTGCAATATTTTTCGTGTAGTTTTCAAATCTATAATTTTTTATTTTAAAATTTTTGAAGAATATGTACCCAAATTCATAATCAAAATTAAGTGTTTTCACCCTCGTAATTCGAACTTCTTCACATAATTTGACTGATCAATTTGATGAATTCCTTAAGACAAATCGAAATAAAATTTTCTTGTATGTTTTATATGTGCTTAAATTTTACCCCTTTTTTGTTACGTTATTTGTTCTGGAAGGTTGAAACAGAAAAAAAAGATATTTTTTCTTTGTGTATTTAAAAAGGTATAGTGCTTAATTAATTTGATATTTTTGTGTATTAATTTGCAGGGTTTCATTTGATGGGTGGAATTGCAGAAGCAAGAGGTTCAGTCTCCGGACCACCATCATGTAATTTTCAAAAAGATTGCCAACCATATTGCTCATTTTTTCATGCTGGCACTGGGGTTTGTGTTGATCACTTATGCAAATGCCTTCAAGAACCGTGTTGCAGGAAGATAACAAAGACAAACAACTGAAGAGACACAAATAACTACCCAGAAAAGAGAAGAAGAAAAGCCATGCAGTTTTAGTGCCTTTAAATTTGTATTGCACATTGGAATGTGGAGTAATAGATTCTAATAAAAAAATATAGATTTATGAAACACTCTCTCTTATACACACAGAGACACACACATATTTTGAGCTTGCATTAATTTTGTTATATGTAATAATCTTTAAAAAAAAACTACTTCTTGACACGAGATGCACGCGTGACACACGATGCATGTGTTACGCACGAGATGCGCGTGTGACGCATGAGATGCACGCGCAACGCACGCAGAAACTAATTTTATTGAATATACTTGAGACCTCAAATTATGCAAAGGCTTCTAATTCTGGAAGAAGTTTCACTTTAGGCCACCAATTCTATCTTCCAGGAACTGAAATTTATATTTTGCATCGCTTCCCCAAAGAAAAAATGATGCTAGTTATCAACAAATATGACAGAGGAGAAAGAACCAAACTCCAACTGAAACCGTAGCAACTATGAAAATGTTTCTTCCATCTAATGTTGTTTGTAATCAAATAAGTGATTAATTTTGAAAATGAACTTTACTAAATGATTTTTTTTTTTTAAATTCCAACCATACTGCACATTTTGGCGAGCTGACACTGGGTTTGTCTTAACCACCTGTGCAAGTGCCCTGCCGTAGGAAGAACACCAAGACAAACAACTGAAAAAGGCACAAATAAGAAAAGCAATACAATGTTAGCGGCTTTAAGTTTGTATTGCAGATTAGAATGTATAGCAAAACCAGTTGTTTGAGGAACTTGTATTTTGAATGTAAGACCTAACAAAGTTTAAGGAACTTGTAGTTTGAACTGACTACAAGTTTTTGCTAATATGATTTAATTGATTTAAAATTACCTGAAGCATGCAACAACCAAGTCTCATTCCTTCAAATATTTGATGAAAGTAAAGTGTAGAGAGGAGTCCTAGTTATAAGCTTCTCCATAAGTATTAAGTTTAATACATCAAATTATCACGACAAACAATCGTGGAAATTAAGGCTTCAAGGAAATTGCTGTTCTTACCCATCTTCTGGCGGTTAGTATGAAATTTCCAAATATTCCTTGAATTCTCGTCAAATGTGTCATTCTTTTCAATTTGATTATACTCCATACGACGTACTAGTATACTCCACTCACTTGTAGTTGGAATTTTAAGTGACATTCTAATGTAAATTTTCGTTATGTTATTAGTGGAGTAAAAATAAATTGGTTTTATTTTTCATCTTGAGATCTGTGGGGTGATAGTATCATTTGACAATAATTCCGTAGTTTTCTAATTAAAAGTTTTAGCAATTGAAGTTAAAGCACGAATGGTAATTGCACACTGATTTTCAAGATTCGAATAAAGCTTTAGCCCTTGATTTGGACCATTATAAATGAAACTGAAAACGATCAAATTACTTGGATCTTATCCATCTTTACATAATTGTTTTAGACAAATGAATTAAGGATTATATGGATTAAAGTTGATTCCCCTCACGGCCTCACCAACAGCCTTCTCAATCAGAGCTCGTCGCACCAGACTTGCCTAGTGTAGTTTACATCTCCAATGTGGTTTGCGGTATCGCTTGTGAATGAGTTACTTTAACAGCACATCCGAAGGGTAGCGAGTAAGCTTTCACTGATTTCCAATTAAAAAAAAAAATTGACATTATTATATATTAATTTTTGGGCCCCACATTAAACTATGCTAAGTGTGGATCAGGAGAGGAAAACCGTCCACTTATGTGGACTGAGTTTCCAGTATTAGAGGCTTCTTATGCCTTCTGATTTGACTTCCAATCCTATTCCAAACCAATTTATTTCCTAGCAATTTATTACCATGTTGATATAGAGTTAGGGGCTTAGGACCTTTGGCATGTGTTATTTCGTAAAGGTTTCCACAAGGATCAGTAGAATTACAATTAAACAGATTGACTCAATCCCATTGCTATTAATTCTTATATGTATGCAAATGATTCTCTCAATACAAAATGAACACTTAATCAATGAGTAACTATGACTCAATCCCATATTTAAAAAAGAATTTGCTGCATTATGCTATTACTTGCACAATGTGACGCCAATATTGCTACTTACTATCAACTGTTAATTTGTTAGAAATACAACAAGGACGACCATAAAAGGGTCAAAAATACCCCTTTACTTTGGAAAAAGGGCTAAAAATATCCTCCAAACTTATTTTGGGTCGAAAATACCCCTCCCATCCTTAAAGTTTTCAAATATACCCTTGTCTTGACGGAAATTATCCCCCAAAATAACCCGAAATCATTTTTGAAACTCTCCATCATTTAAACCCTACCCAACTAAATAATAACCCATAAAATCCCCTTATTCCCCCAATACGTAGGTTTGAAGTTTAAGGGAATTGGGGGAATAAAGGGATCTTATGGGTTATTATTTAGTTGAGTCGGGTTTAAATGATGGAACGGGTTTAAATAATGATTTCGGATTATTTTGGGGGATAATTTCCGTCAAGACAGGGGTATATTTGAAAACTTTAAGGATGAGAGGGGTATTTTTGACCCAAAATAAGTTTGGAGGATATTTTTAGCCATTTTCCAAAGTAGAGGGGTATTTTTGACCCTTTTCCCTTCTTGAAAACCAATGGTAAACACAACTATTTTAGTCAAAATTAACTGTAGTAGTTTAGAATGTCTTCTCATGGTCTTTTTCAGCCTTAGAAGAATCATCTCTGTCTTGAGATATGCTTAGAAGATAACTAATACTCCCTCCCTTGGTGGTGTTACTGTTACATAGCTTCTTCTTTTACTGTAATTTTCTCAAATTTCTTAAATATTTTGAATCATTAGCTATATACATTGACTTGTAATACTCTTCGTATAGTTTTCAAATGTGTTAATTTTAGTTTAAATTTTTTGAAATATCTATACCCGAATTCATAATAAAAATTAAGTTTGACCCTAGTGCTATGGACCCCTTTACATAAATTGGGACACATAGGCCAGGCTTAAAGACTGACCTATTTGATGAATTCCTTAGGGAAAGAACAATTCTTGTATGTGCTTAAATTTTCTCCTATTTTGTTAGTACTTTATTTGTCTCGAAGGTGAAAAAAAAAAAAAAACCTTTCGGCTTGGTGTATTTTAAAAAAGTAGTGATTAATCAATTTGATAATTCTGTGCAATAATTTTGCAGGGTTTTTTATGGGTGGAACTACAGAATCAAGAAGTTCAACCCAAGGACCACCATCATGCAATTTTAATAAAGATTGTCAACCATACTGCAGTTTTTGGCAACCTGGTACTGGTGTTTGCCTTAACCACATTTGCAAATGCCTTGAAGTGCCATGCTGCAGAAAGAGCACCAAGAAACACAAATCAAAAAGGCAAAAATAAGAAAACCATGGTTGTGGAATCTTATCTTAGACCTTTCTCTATTTATTCAAGTTTCCTTTTTCCTGAAATTTGCCTGTGGATGCACTTGTAAAAGCTAAAAGCTTCATGCTTTACAACTCAGTTTAGTTTGCAAAACGAACAGTGACTTCACTTCTACCAAGTACTGTTGAAATTGTAATTGTTTCAGAACTCTTTATATCACTTCTACCCAAATACCCTCATTCCAAGCTAGTGTGATACAGTCAAAGAATTTAGGCAGAATATCTAAAGACCTCTCTAAATTTCGTGTGTTTTATTTGGATTCTCCTTAAACAATGCTGGGTCATAATTACCTCATGTACTTGGTCCTATAGCCCGCCAAACTTGGCTTTTATATGAGCGTTGCCCCCTCAAAAGAAAAATGATAAAAGAAGGAAAAACTGGTAGTTGTATTTTAATGAAGGAATAAAGAAGATATATGGAAGGAGATAAGGAAATAGCCGTTGGAATGACTAAATATAAAAGGAAATGGTATTTTAGATTTTCTTACGCATCAGATTAAACAACTGAAAAGGCACAAATAAGAAAAGCAATACAATGTTAGCAGCTTTAAATTTGTATAGCACGGTAGAATGTGATATTGAAACCAGTTATTTGAGGAAGTTGTATTTTGAATGTAAGACTAATAAAGTTTAAGGAACTTGTATGCTGATCTAAACATTCAATAGCATGACTCTGTCCATACAGCAGTGATTGATTAATTACTATGATCTAAACTTGTATGTTTCTTCTTTCAAGTGAGTGATTAATTACTATGATTTTTGAACTCAACTTCTCTGATAAACTGGCTTATTGCACTGATCACAAGGAGAGGATTCTCAATATGTGCAGCATGACCAGAATATGGAATTTCAACTATTTCTGGAACGTTCATAGTCTCCGTGCTCTGGCACATTGTGTCGTGCATCTTTTGAGCAATTTTCTTAAATTTAACATCTTTCTCTCCAACAATCAACTGAAGAGGTACCCTGCAGCTCTTCAGATCTTCCCATAATGGCCTGTTATACATGAATGCGACAATTAGAAAGTGAGACTAGGAAAAGGGAAAAAATGAAGACGCATCACCATGTTTTCGAATATGAGGGTATCAGTTGAAATATACTCAGGTTACTGAGATACACATATTTGACTAATTAAAGGATCACATCATAAAATGCCGTCTAACCAGAGAGCTACTTAGGATAGCAAAAGATCCAAGTGCCTCGAAAAATTAAAATCCAAAGATGCCATGCATGTGTCAAGTTTTGATACCAACTCGGAAAAATATGAACATTTCAATCAAATTGATTAGGACATACGCGAAAAAAAACGACTGGCTTATCTATGGATCCTATGCACTTCCTATTTCTTAATGACAAAATCTAGCAGAAATTAATCACTTTTCAGTCAGGAATCATTCTCTCCAAGTGCAAAGTTTGCACTTTTCCTGACCGGAGAAGCTTTTGACCATATAAGCATGCTATTTCTACCGGATGCTCCAGTACTAATGTTCACCACTTCAGCCTCTTCTAAAGAAGAAACCAAATATGAGAATTCTGAAGTCACATCACAGTTGAAAGCCGGGACTGACCCGTTAAGACACTAGCGAGCACCCACTATTTTCGATCTTGACAGTATATATTTGTATAGGCAATTACTAATAAGATAAATAACAATTATCTGATTACCCAATCTCCAAATTTGCTAAAGGGTGCATTGGTTTGGATGGTGGGCCAAAGACCTGCAAAGCTCCGCAACACAAGATCGACTCTGGTGAATGAACTTTTTTTCCTATAAGGTTGTCATTTTCTTCCTTTCTATTCAATCTATTAGCTTTTCCTTCTTGAACTTTTTGTTTTCCCCTTTAACTTCTTTCCCGCAAATAGAATATCTATTTTGCTATTCTTTTTTCTTGTTTGCTTTTCTTTATCTGTTTTTCTTTCTTTTAAAAACTCAAAGAATTGAATGTCTGAATTCACACCGAAAATTAGAAAGGGAAAAGAAGAGAATACACACAACAAACTGAAAAAAAAGAAAAGATTTCTCATTGACTTACGGCTGTCTCCCAACACTCAAATCTGATAATACTCTCCCGAGATTTTTCAGATCACAATGCTGCAATCGGCTCGCAAGAATATTATTGAAATGTGGATGAGTTCTTAAACTGCAGGATGTAAACATATTTAACATGTCAGCAATTGGTATGGCACAAATATCTCATGTAGCACCAAGCAAGAGTAGATGCAAACTCCTATAAAGAGAATCTCATCAATACCTATTCCAGAGATCTGCGGAATACCAAGCATCTAAAAAAGGCTCTAAGCCAGAAGAAGCAAGAGAGCAGGCTGCAAAATCATCCTTGGCCCTACGGACTTTTCTCGCATCTTCATCTATCAATCCAGGACTTCCAGATAATATAACAGCTCCAGCAACCTACCATCGATCATATTGCACAATCATCATACTAGCTGAAATTTTCTGCAACATACTGTAGAAAATATTTATGTAGTTATACCTTGTTGTTGTATCTTAGGGCCATGTAGAGTGAAATCCTTGCTCCCATAGAATATCCAACAAGAACAACTTTTTGACACTGTAGACTGTCAAACAACTGCTGCAATATATTTGCAAGGGCCATAATTGACAACTCTGGTTCCTCTAAACCAGAATCTTGGCCGAGAAACTTTGATCTTCCATGTCCAGGTAGGTCCACTGCAATGCATCTAGCTGAGCCTGAGATAGCCTTCATAATAGAGATCCAATCTCCTCCAGTTCCAAGGAAGCCATGAAGAAACACGACTACACTACTCTGCATAGCTCAGATTGTGCATAAAAGTATTCAAGGTTAATGAGAAATAGAAAAATCCGTCACCATGCTAAATGACAATATTGTACAACCATAATTGCTAGAAGTAGACTTCAAATGAAAGCAATGAACCAGGAAATAAGATGACATCTGGTATCCATTGTCACTTGTTTTCTTTATTTTTGGTCCAGCCAGATTCAGCATTAATAGATTGCAGGAAACTTCTTAGCAATACCAGAATACATAAATTTGACTACTTACATCATCGTTCTTTCCAATTTCTTGCACATTAAGACAGATAGAGGTGCCCTCAAGATCAACTACAAATTCAT
This sequence comes from Lycium ferocissimum, assembly GCF_029784015.1. Lineage (NCBI taxonomy): Eukaryota > Viridiplantae > Streptophyta > Magnoliopsida > Solanales > Solanaceae > Lycium > Lycium ferocissimum. The sequence goes on from NC_081347.1 coordinate 56,566,920, forward strand.
ATGTATGAACTTCTCCGGAAGTACAATCACAAACAACTGCATCTTGGTTGAACTGAAAATGCTGCAGGATCTGTCCAGCATCAGTAACAGATGCCTCCACAACACCATTGCAAGGATTATAGCCAATCGTTAAAGGCTTTCTGCTAACATCTTCCCTAAGCCATTGATAAGTTCCAAGACCATGGGCTATGCAAGAGTTCTCTTCCTTGTCAAGCAATCTACCTGTATCGAACTTCAGCAGGTCAACATACCGTGAGAAAAGAATCAGAGCTGACAACCCCAAAGAACTCTCGAATGTGGCACTGATAACAGCCATCTTTCCCTGCTGGTGAGCCCATCGCGCAAGCAACGCTGCATTTTCGAAACCCCCAATGACGCTTGGTTTGATAACCTGACACGATTTGGAAACTGTTTTTATTTGTAGTAACAAATTAAAATCCAATTACCCTAGTTACTGTAACTGTAAATCTACTTTGATCAAGATCCCAATTTTGATAATAATTGGACTTTGCCTTTGAAACTGCAGCAGATGCAGCAATTATGAAGTTCAATCTGTTATTTTTAGTTTTCATACAGTTCTCTCCTTTCAAACATCGATAGTGATTCGGGAATAGGTAAATAAGACAAAGTAGAGGATTTCACTTCATATGAATAGGATGAAAAGAGTCTGATGACTGTAGCTGTAGGCATGACTTTTGTTTTTAGATTTTTGTCAAGATAGAGAGGGGCATGTGGCCCTGCTCTCTGCCCTGTGCAAGTAAATGGGTTACAAGAGACCGAATGATTCATTTCATAAATTACTTTCGATCAATAAGATCAAAGTTTTGATGCAGATAATTATAAGATTGACTCATATATATACAATTCTAATAGGGAAAGATTCCTTTTTTCAACAAGTATCTAATAGGGACAATTTCTAAATATAATACGTATGTGCAACAATTAAAAACATTCCACATTCTAAGTAATGACAGACCATAATACCCTGCAGACTTACAAAAGCAACTATCATTGGGTGAGTGTACTTTGCGAGCACTTTAAGGTGATTCTTTCTTATAATGTTGATAGTTTCATCCAGAGCTACTGGCAAGCCAGTCTCCTCGCAGAACTTGATTATATCATCTTCATCATTAACAGGCTCCTGAAATAACCAAAATTTTATAAAAGTGTCTAATATTATAGGAACTGACATAATGACAAAGAGATGAATGCCTAACATTTAAGCAGACTATGATGCCGAATTGCGTGAACATTAAGAAAATGGCCGAGGGACAGGACACGAGCAATTTACCCTTTTCTAAATTATCGATCACTGAAATTAGGTACCACTCGATTGAACTTTTACAACTTAAAGATTATAATGCTGCCTCTTAGGTACGTTAATTTAACACCTCAGGATGTTACTTCTTTAATGGAATCTCTTTGCAAGTCATATCTCACTATTGCTTTTCGCAACTATCTTAACTTTTATTTTATTCAAGACCAAAATCTCTTATTATACCTCTTCAGTAATGTAAATAGGCATCTTGCTCCCCAGCTGCTGGGGAAATTATTACTAGCTTACAAACATCTACCAAGTGTTTTGGTGCATTACCTCAATATACTGCAGGCCACTATCTTTTACAGAAAGGCCAAATTTAACAGCTTCATCATAGTTCCAATTTCGATTTGCATCAGCACGCAGCTCAATCTCCCAACCAACTTTCTTTCTTACCTCCTTTATAATTTCAATGTCCACAGTGGGATCTGCTTGACGTGCTACCTGTGTGGAAAAAGAGTAGTTAAACTTTTTTACAAATTGGAAGCATAAAAGCTTCCGGTGAAAGTTACATATTACTACCAAGCTCCACAATTTGTTAATGATTTTCCCACCTTTAGCTTTATAGCAGTAAATCCTTCTTTGACAAGTGTTGTTGCAACAAGAGCCATTTCGTTGGGACCACCATTAGACTCAAGTAGTGCACAAACTTTGACATCTACAGGACTGCCAGTTGATTCTTCTGTTTGTCCGCGTAGTACATTAAACAGGCTTGAACCTTCTCTAGCTGCAATAGCATTGAGGACAGCCATCTCCAGGCCAAATCTCACACTTGGGAAAATTGAATTGGGCTAAAAATGAAGTGAGAACATAATTCAGCAGAAGTAAATTAGGAGAGATACGGAGAGTAACATTTTATATCAACCTTATCAGTTGTACCATTTCTAGACATGCCTACCCCTAAAAATAAAGATGCATCAAAATACCTGAATACCTAGACTGTGCCACAACCAACGAGAAAATGAACCCTTTAGCAAAGGAAGGCACTGGTCAATAGTAACTCCTTCTACAACATGAATAAGGAACTGAAGCTGCTCTTCAACATCAAGTAGGTTTTCTTTGTGGATCTCAAGAGGTGCAACCTATTTAAATATAATAAATGACAACCAAGAATTTATCAGCTTTACAGAATTCTGTCTTTGAATTGGAGAGAGGAAGGCAAGGGGACCAAGAGAGGGAGAGCGAGGGACATAGCAATACATTGACAATAACTTTAATGCTTATTCTTGAATATTTTTTGTTTTATCAAGAAATATGGGTTACAAGTTGAAAACCTTATATGCTTTTCGTTTCTCTCAAGTGAAAAAGTACAACAAACAGCAAGATGACATGCTTTACTAAGTTTCAACTGAGGAACAGAATAAGTTGCCTATTTTAGATAAGAATCTTCAATTAATGTTTCTGGAGCAATCTACTAGGAAAAGGTCATCAATTTACTATATGTGATTCTGTTAATTTTACAATATTTCACATTTTCTCCTGACCCTAATTATGAGGCAGACGAGGTTTTCGATTAACGATTCGTGACTTATGCCTGTTTTGACAATATCATGTATTATTTGCATCTATGTACAGAAAGGAATGTTCAACTGAGCCTTCAACTACAATAACTGCACCATCTGTACCAAACTGGAGTATCATACTATGAAAAAGAAAAACTATTCTCAAGGCCTTTAAAGCAAGTATTAGCACTCACCTTCAGCTAAACGTATCTCACTTCATCATTTGCCATTGCAAGTCTACCGGCTATCAAGATTTTAGAGCAGCTAATTTATGACATGCTCAAGACATTGTTATTGACTTTGAATTGCATGTAACCTCTGCTCTATGGAAAAAGCTTCTCTTATTTCTATTATTTGCATGTATGTATAATGGGATTATTAGATAATAAGACAAATGATATTAAGAGGCAAGGACAAAGATGAGAATTACCATCCTATCCAATATCTCTTGTGAGAAGCCCATGCTGAGAACTTAATATTTAAGGTCAACCTTTTCCAAGACCATTTCATTAGATTGACACAGTCAATCATCGTATGCAATGAGAAATTCATATACCAAGAAACAGTAAGGAGATCGACAATGCCGAGACTTGAAAGCATTCCCTTAACAATTACGAAGGGAGAGATGAAAATAAGGACTTTATAATCACCAACAACAATTTGAATGTTTCAACCTCAATGTTATATATATCATGATGTTTACATTTAGCTATAACTACGCACTCTAAGCAGGTAACACAACCCAAGTCCATGGCGTGCATTTCCGCTTTGGCCCAACATACCTCACAGATTTGTCCTTTGCGCTACGTAGACATCGAGCCCAAAAGCACGGTACCATACGAACTTGTGCTATGCCTTATATAACACTTTTCTCCATTTTAGATGTGACTTGTATAAGGTGTCATGTGCATCCCTACTTCAAAAACTTGCCAGCCTAATGTCTGCCCCTTATTCTTCTGTATACATAGGTTTGCCCCAGCATCATACAGCGGAGTCCAACTCTAATACTTTATTTGTCACAACCCAAGCCCCTGGATATATTCTCTGTTTAGGCCCAACTGACATCTCGGATTTATCCCTTGGGCTAGGCGATCATCGAGCCCAAAAGTGCACAAACCATGTGAGCTTGTGATCCCTCTTATATAACACCTCACTAATCTCTCCCTTTCTACCGTGGGATTACCTAAGGTGTCATGTCATGTGCACTCCTTTCTATTTCAAAGCTTAACATCTTTCTTCTTGACCCATCCTCATCAGCCTACACTCCGGCAGGGGCATCACAATCACATGGATTCATCTACGTCATGATTCTGATAAGGGTGCAGTACAGGTACTTGCTTTTTATTCAATTTATTTTATTTTTTGGGTTAATTTTTAGTGCACTTTAGAGAATCCGCACAAAGTACTCATAGCTATGTCATAACCGCTCAATATTGATACGTGAAAGCAAACAAAGGATCCATGTAACATAGCTAAACATTACATATGAATATTTCAAAGAAAGAATGCTAGAACCATGCATCAAATAGCTCTTAGTTGCTGGATTATCTACCAAACATGTGCATCCTCCCTGAGGAGGGTGAGTATCAAGAAATGATGGTGAATTACCTCTCCATAACCAGTGTTACCATCTTCAAGATACAAACTTATAATGAAGCCTTCTCGGTGGTAGGTGGATATGTGACTGGCAGAAGATGAAGTAGGAGGAGAGGACAGCTGAATTCTACCAGAGAACAGTATGAAAAGTCTATGTCAATTTTTCAGGACACCAGACAGAAACGTCTATTCAGTATAGAAATACTAACCTATATTTTGAGTACTGCATTTTACTAACTATGCTGGTTATCAACCCATCATTCATGGAATTCAAAACAGTAAGTTTTGAAAGGCTGTTGAAAGCATGATCCACTCCTTGCTGTGAAACTTTCGTCAACATACTGAAAGAGGAAAATGTCTTAGCTGAGAAAGTTCTCATTAGTCAAATTAATATGCCTTAGGATTTCAACATAGCTACCTATGAAAGGCAGCATTGGCATCAATGGTGCTATCAACCTCTATGACAAAATCTTCCTTGTCCATTTGAGATGCTAACAGAGCATCTTGTAGTTCCATTTTGCTCTGTACTTTCAAATGCTTCACACTGCAAACAAAGTACAACAAATTTAACAAGGAACCAAGTTTGGCGAATATGGGTAGTGAAAAGGCAATATCAACTTAAAACCAATATTTGTATGGTCTTGGGCAATCCTCAACACATGAGCTATCTTTTGGAGTTGAGTTAGGCCCAAGGCCCACTTTCTTATTGTGGTATCAAAATCAGGCCCATCTTAATTCTTGGTTTACCAGATTTTGCGCCCTTGTATTATATTGTCCATGCTCCAGATGTCTGGTCCTCGGGGTGGGGGGATGGGGGAGGATGTTGAACACCACACCAGTTTGGGAACTGTTTGGTTTACTTATATGATCTTGGGTAATCCTCACTACATGAGCTAGCTTTTGGAATTGAGTTAGGCTCAAGGTCCATTTTCTTATCAATTACCTCATAGGATAACTAATAATCTTATCAGGAATAAGAAGATAAGAAGGTCAATGTTGGAAGCAGCAGCAAGAAATCAAGATGTAACTTTAGAGCTGAAAACTGGAAATGAAATTGACATTAATACAAAATCAAAATCATATATTATCAGCAATGTATACGGAAAGCAAACATATAAAGACAAATGTCGCCACCTCCATTAAACATCTAACATATCTTACCCGTGTGCCATGCAAAGGTTGTGAATTGAAACATTATGAGATGTGTAGAAATACTGGTCTAAAATGCTTCTTGCAGTCATATTCGCAAGAGGAAGAAGACTGAATATGGCACCACCGCGGTTGTTAATAACAACTATAGTCATGGGCTTCCGGGACATCCTTCAAACATAAAAATATTTGTATCATTTGATGAGTGGAACTTTTCATGTAATTTTCAATACAAGAAGCAGAAAGATCTTTAACATAGTAATATATCATCTGAATCATATGTTATGTTAGAAGTCAAAATCAAATATAGCCCATCATAACAAGCAAAGGATAAGAAAGAATACAGTACTTAAGGAGCATGCATAAGCGTCAGGAAATTGGCATAAAAAACTTCGCTTCTATCCAAACGAGAAGCCCAGTTAAGATATTGAAGAACCAGTCAGTTTGAATTGCATTTTAACGGTAGGAACACAAGTACATGGTAGAGGAGCAAAAACCCAAAAAACATGAAAACAGAAAATTCTGCAACATCAAATAATACTCAGGAAAGAGCAAATAATAGTACCAACAGGGGGATAGGCGGGGGGGATGTTGCTTGATGACATGTTTTAGCAGAAAACCAAATGGCAAATATAAAAAGTAAATTAGGATAATGAAAAAGAAAACTAAAACTGGTAATTCCACATCATAAATTCAGTTTCCCATGATATTGCATGTCCCTAATTGAATCAGCTCTAATAAAGTAGCATTGAAGGATGTCAAACAAAATGGAAAGAGAAAAGAAAAAGCAAAATACTCACTGCTTTCTCAAAAGGGACAGCCCATTTGTGTCATGCAGAAAAGAAACATCTCCAACTACACAAAGTACCTAAAAATAAGCAGAATGTTAAATTCCACATAATCTCTGTGCCTAATGCATGAAACAACAGAAGAAAAACATTCCAGAACAAAGGTGAACAACATAGAAAGGAAAATGAAATCACTTCACGCTAATAATTTTGAAGGTTGAACATTGTACACGGACTGGACTCTGGAGCAATAAGAACTGAGTGATATTCTAATTGCCAAGTTTGGAACTGAGTGATATTCTAACTGCCAAGATTCAGAAACTAAATGGTCTTTTGAGCAGTCTTAAAAACATACGAGGAGGTGTCTTTGCCATAGTGGAGTGTGATATTCATATTTTATGCTGCTACTTTTCATTGGTGCGAGCTGATTCTATACCTTACATCACACCACAGCCAGTAAGGGAAAATATTTGCTCCAAGATTGTTCTCAACACAAAAAGCTATGGAAGAAAAATCAGCATAGGAATTGCAGAGAGAAGCAGTTACAAGAAAGTAACAAAAGTCACCAACTTCAGTGACCACATGCAATGAAGAAAAGAAGAGGCTAACACAATGGCGGTTCTTATAACACACAAGCTTCTTAGTAAGAGGAACGTGATTCTGCAATCAGATTCAAATGAATGCAATGATTATTAACCAAAAAATGTTGTTTAGATCAAAGTTCAATCCACTCACTCTTTTGTTGCATCCAACTGCAAAACCAACAGCTGTGCTAAGCACACCATCAATACCACTAGCCCCTCTATTAGCGGCAACCTGAACCCAGTGGCATTGTAATTCTGAGCTGAATATGGCTGCATCACGGGTAGGCTCTACCCAGTTAGAGTTACATGCATACATGTCTGCATCACGTATTGGCATGCTGTTACCCAAAAATACAGCAGACTCGCAGTGAATAGCTTCCAGAGTCATTTGTGCAACACAAGGCTCAGTCAAGGAGTACTCAGAATTGATTAGAAATGAGATATCCCGTGCAGCCTATATAACAGGAGTGAAAGTCAATAAAATAACTAAGATTGTGGCAAGTAACAGTTATGAGAACGAATGAATAGTGAACATAAGCAATAGTCATAGTATAAGAGGAACTAGAAACTCGAGTAATTGCTAGCTGACTTAACAAGAAATAAACATGCACTTTCTCTCCCTCAAGAAGCTTTCAAAAAAAACCACGTCACAATTGAGGAATTTTTTAAGACAATGGTGTCCGGGCCAGCTTGCACGCGCCTCGACTATTCCACCAGTACCTGCTACCTTCCAGGCTCCCTCCCGCACAGTCACCGACTAACTCTACACACCAAGGCTTGGAAAAATGGGAAAAAATCACCTAGTGGATTTTGCCTCTGGTTGATTTCAACCTGAGACCTCATCATTCTCCTCTGCTTCATGGACCACTAGACCACACCCTTGGGTGCATAAAAATTGAGGATTTTATGCAGCAAACATCACATTATTGCTTCTAATAAAAATCAGGGCAGACACTTAGTAGGAGGAAGTGTTCTGTTAAACTCCTCAGTCTTGACGTAGTTGCTCATAGCATTGTCCAATGCTTTGCAATGCCATGCAGGCAATATGTAGAAATGTGAAGTCTGGAAAATCAGATGCATTACTAACACTGGTAATAGATTTAGAGGTACATCTCTATAGCGATATATGCATACTTGAAATCACACGTGCATGCAGACAACGCAGACACTTAGATAGTGAGAGAGAAATCCATGGAAATTATCAAAAGTTCAGCTTCGATCTACACATGACCTAGTATATAAACAGTCTACACTATCTGTTACGGTAAAGATGACAGAGGTGCAATTAAGTTTGAGATGATGATATCAAGTTATCCTTTTCTATCTTTTACTTTTATTTGGATGAAGGAAATCTGTCACAAACAGGAAAAGTAGACATTATACACAAATGATTGGCAGTAAGCAAGATGAGACGAAGTTAATGAAATTACATACCACACTGTTCAATGCTTGTAAAAAACATTCCCATTTGCTGCTAGCATGTGGTGTACAAGCTGTAATTAAATAATCTGCAAATTGAGGAACCGCACACTGGATCCTATGCGTCACAATATGTGAAGGATCATGACGACTTGGGTGATTGTCAACCATTACGTATGAACATGGAAAGCAGCTCTCTAGCAGTTGAGCCACACGCTTGCTTGTTATGCGACTTCCAATCTGTTATATGCACCAACTGAATGAAGTTCTATGTGTGGCCATAATTAACTAAATACATGTACCATGAAGAATAATTTCATATGCATAAAAATTAACAGAATATATTGCTCCTACTCGTTGAAATCCAACTTTAGCAATATAATTTCATCTTTGGGACATGATACAAACAATATAAAGGGCCCAACAAGAAAACAGAATCACTCATGAACAAACAAAAGGTTTTCAAGCAATGGAGGAAAGTTATCTGCAAATCAACTTACACACCAGCAAATGCTCACACATTCACTTAAGAATGTCAGCAGAAGAGGTCAAATGTTTTAGTATTGTATGCTTAGGGATGGCAATGGCGCAGAACGGGGCCGAGGGCAGGGGAAGACTTAAAAGGACAAAATTTATTTTGGTGAAAATTTAATTGGGGCAGGGTGGGTGGTGAGTTTTGGAGAAAACAGGACCAAGCCCACAAAAGTTAGCAGAGTAATGAACCATGTTAAGATAAGACCTGATATCCATTCCTCTTTATTCGAGCACATTTCATTACAACAACGGTATATAATATGCCTTAAAGATATAAGGATCGGTATCAACAGAAAAAAGGAAAATTACAATGTCTTAAAGAACGATTATTCAGTAGCTACGTAAGTATGTGTTACCAAATTCAAGACTCAAGAGGAGCTGGAGTAATAAATCCTCACACTCAATTTACATGACTGGATCCGGAAAAAACATTTCAATTATTTGTCCAGTGAGATAATTGTTTAATTTGAATGCAATATAATTTTAAGTTCTCTTTTCATAATTGTGTGTCCCGTGAAAAGCAAAGTAACAAATGCCAAGATGGAAACAAGAGGAGATAATTGTTATAGCCCTTGGATTAAAGGAGAGAATTAAGACAAGGTCATTATTATGTATTTATTCAACTTTCTGGACACGTTATTATTCCAAACATTGCGGTTAAAGGCACTACAACCTATCATATCATTCCCACGGACGATGCTCCAGATATCTTAATTGCTTGCGTTAAGGCACTATCTCATCTAATCTCACTTCATCTTCATTCTTCTTATGTGCGCTAATTTGTGGGCATATATTTTTACTTCCACATATCCTAAACCCTTATTCTATAGAGGGTTTTTCCATAATTCCAACTTTAGATTGACTCTAGCTAGTTGCATTAATTAAATAATGTCGTCCGCAAATAGAATGCACCATGAAAGTTCATCCAGTATACTATTGGTACTCATACATAACGAAGATAAGAAATTACACACTAAAGAAAAATCCCTGGTGTAAACCAAGGTTATATGATCCAATCTATTCCAATGGTTCTCACACAAGTGAGTATTCATTTGTATATATCATTTTGGTATTTATATATTTGATATGAATTCCTTTCTTCTAAAGGACCACCAAAAATATCGCCTTGTTGCAGATTTACTATGCAAAAATCAAACTAATTACCTACCATGTATGCTATGTCACTCTTTGGGAAACTTTCACCATATGACTCATAAGTTTAATACTGCTACGTCACTCTTTGGAGAACATTCATCATATGCCTTGTCAGAGTCTCACACCGGGCTCTTACGGGATGGGAGATCTCTTTATATGGCTTGGGCAATCCTCACCTCTTGAACTAGCATTTGGGTTTGAGTTAGGCCCAAGGTCCATTTCTTTAACATGGTATCAGAGCCAGGCTCATCTCAATTCATTATTTACCCGTTGTTGGGCCCCCATCTTATATTGTCCACACTCTAGAGGTCCAATTCCGGGCGTGGGGAGGAGGGGGGCGGGGGGGGGGGGGGGGGGGGGGGGGGGGGTGCAGTCCCACATCGGGCTCTTACGAGATGGGAGATCTCTGTATATGACTTGGGTAATCCTCACATCTTGAGCTAGCTTTTGGGGTTGAGTTAGGCCCAAGATCCATTTTTTAACTGGATTCATTATTTTAATGTCACGATAACTGTACAAATGTCATGATAACTATACAAAATATATATATCCTTTGTTCTTATATATCGAAACCATAGTGGTCTTTCTCCACTCGTTTGATTATGCTATTGAATTGCTTAGTTAGCCATACTACAACCCGAATGTTCCACGTCATTTTCAGTACAATAGGAGAAATTAAGACAAGACATCCCTCATTAAACAAAATAGACTCCATGGAAAGGTTAATAATATGCAATTTTGAATGAACAAGGCAACGGATTCTCTTACGGGTCATTCCTATTTTCAATTACAAAATAGGTTGCTTCAACTTGCTCGAATTGAAGGATAGAACAATCCGTATTTTTCCTATCCTACTATCTATATTTTTTATATTGTTAGACACAGGCATGAAACGGAGAAAGTGAACCTGATGACATCTTCTCCAAAAGAGTCGAGAACCGATGATGGAAACGGGTTCATCCCAAACATAATGCATACAACTAGATCAGAGAGAACCTACTCAAGCACATACCTGGATTATCACATCTGCCTTCATCCAATCCTTGATGGAGTCTGAAAGCAGCATATGATCTAGATGATCGATAAAAAGAATTCTATCGTCAAAATCAGAAAATGGAACAAAATATTTCCTCAATCGGAGACCTGACAGAATGTCCACGACAACGGGCCATGAAAGGTGTTTAGCAAGAAGAAGAGCAGCCCATATGTCATCCTCCCGGTGTATAGCGCCAAGCAATAAAAGGCCTCTATTTGCCTTTTTTATCACTTCCAGAGCTTCATCCATAAAGGTACTGTAATTGTATCTATAAGAATGTTGAACTCGGATATAGCTGGTAAAAGGTACACTAGTTGACATCCAAGAGTCTAACCCTGTTAAACAAATAGGGTTCCACGTTCTTGGACTATTTTCCAGTGGTTCTCGAAAAGGGCAGTTGATATGAACTGGACCACTTGGTGAAGAAGTTGCAATATGAACAGCAGCGTCAATGGAGGTAAGCACCATTCTTGCAGAAATATCATCAGTCGGCGCAGGAAGACAGAGGAAGTGCCTCACAAATGGACCGAAATGATTGACCTGATTGATGGCTTGGTTTGCTCCGACATCTTGCAGCTCTGGAGGACGGTCTGCGGTAAGTAACAGCAGCGGAACAAATTCTTGACTGGCTTCCACGACCTGTGAATTTCCATGGAACAGTTGAAAAAATGACATGATGAAACATTGCAACTAAATAAAATATTACCTTCAAGAAGAAGGGGAATCTCTAAAGAGAATTAAACTTTTTCCTCAAACATAAGCGGATGCTTTAAAGAGGAATGTAAAATGATGCATAACTAGTACATAGAACTTTCTCAGGCTAATATTACATCTTACCCTGTTGCAATATATGATACATTTAAACTGATACATGCATGTCTGTGCAGCCGCAGATATATGCTAAAGAAATAGCATGCTAGCAAACCATAGCAAGTATCATCATGTCAATCAAGCCGGCTACTTTATATGAGCTACTTATGGAATATAGCTGTCACCAATTAAAATTTGAATTACTAGCATGTAAATAAAGAGGAAACAGAATAGTATAGAAAATGCTGAAAGGAATATGGATATTAAGTCTTAGTACTCACAGCAGGGTGAAGATTTGAAACTGCTGTGCCTGATGATGTGATGACAACAGCAGGTTTATGAGAACCTTTAGCATAACCAACAGCATGAAATGCAAGTGAGCGCTCATCGATGCATGCAATACAACTTGCAGTAGGATGAGTAGAAGCAGCAAGAGCAAGAGGAGATGACCGTGATCCTGGAGCTACACAAAAATACTAGATATGGAAGAATCAGATACTTGTAGTCCGATTAAATAAAATTGATGAAGTTGCAGATAGTCTCACCGTCAGACCAAGTCGAGTGCATTCCTCAATTATTAGCGATGCCCACAGGATATTGATGTTTGCGCAATCTTTCAAGCGGCAAGTAAATTGTGTGTTATCATTGTGTTGATGCTGAAAAACATTAATGACCCAAATTAGTATCTCGAAGGTTTTCAGTTGAACATACATCAAAAATAGCAGCTAGAACGAAAGCAACATTTTTTTTGAGAAAGAAGACCCCTCCACAAGAAGTTGTATATATAGTTTGACTAGTCATGAATTCAACCAATTACTTGTATACAGATAGAAATTTCATCTATAGAAGGGGCTTCATATGGTTCATAGTGCGTACAAACATATTTTGAAATGGACGGGAACAGCCTTCGGGCTTTACCTGTTACCACACATCTGGTTAAGGCTTCCCACTTGTGTGGATGTTACCCTATTTTTCTTGATTTAAAGAAAAACATACTTTGAAATGGAAAAAGCTAACATTACAGTAAGGTCCACAAGAAAATATCGCTAAAGAAGACATTCAGAATAATTTGTGACAACTCTCATGATGCTGAAAAAGGCAGCAAATCTGCCCAAATATCAGAAAAGCTCCATGAACATTATCTAGCAAAGGAACAACATAGAAATAAAGGAGAGGCTCACTAATAATGACAGAAAACTGAAAAAATAGAGCCTTTTGAGGTTTAAATTGTAACAGCTTATCAGTCCTGAGCATTCCGATGAATCAAAGACTACCTCAATGATGGATGAGAGAGGCCTTCAAATGAAAGGGGAATATGGAAGTAATTAAAAGGGATAGAAGAATGACACATGGAAAATGGCATATCATCTCAGTTTCAAACTTGAAAATCACAAGACATAAAAGATGGACATTATCGAAGAAGCTTTCTATACGAAAATTATTTGGTTCACTACAAGATTGAGAAAAGATTTTGAGTCAACGGATTTCAGAATGCATAATTTCAAATATGTACAATACGTTCAAATATGGGATCTTTTTTCATTTCAAACTGCTCAGGCTAAAACCATCTTCATAGCCTATGAGGATTCCTGTGATAAAAGGCAATTTTTTCGTAGGTAATCCAATTGAATTTAGAATAAAAAATTTCTTGCACATAATACAAAGATGTTTCACCAAAATGAGGATAAACTAATGTCTCTTTGGTATAAATATTTTGCAAATAAATAATTCATCTGGTCAAATGCAGGATTAGCTAAAGTCAAACGGAAAAGACCCAGCATCAGATTCTACTGCTGAGTCTTTTCTCATTTACCTCAAACTATGTACATCTGAAGAGAACATAGGGAAAAATATAACCTACTTCCTCACATGTGGTAACAGGGCATTTAGATGCTAACTAAGAGGAGAGCAATCTTCCTTCTTTTTTTTTTTTTTTTTTTTTTTTTACCGTATAAAAAACAATAGCTAACTGCCTTTTTTTCTAGCAAGTTAGATCAATGGTAATTGTCTTGACAGCTCAAAGCTAGTTATTTTTGGTACTTCTGTTGTAAACCTGTTCCGAGGTTACTTTATCTGAGGTATACTGGCGTGGGGACACATCGGTGCTAAATCACCAAATTAGCTAACAAGAAAAGGCAACATTACTGGCATCATATTTGATGGACATATATCTTCCAAAATCTTTATGCTTGAATTTTTTATATTTATTTTTTTAAATTGTTAATGTTTATCTTTATGCTTGAAAGTTGTGTAGCCATCTTTTTCCAAAAGCACCCCCCCCCCCCCCCCCTAAAATCCCAAGAATTAAGCTCATTCATCTCAAGAGATTCATCACTCCAGATCATTGCCAAGTTACAACAAATCTATGCACATCATCTGAAACTCATGCAGCAACATATTTAGCACAGAGAAGAAGATAAATAAAAGAAAGGGAGCATGCCATGCAAATGCAAATTCAAATTCATACGAAAGGCTCTAACTCAAAATATTTTTTTATAAATTAGCATACCATATTATTCGAAATTGCAAAAGCAGGTGATAGTCTTGCGACAAACTGGCTGGAATAGCATGAGGCATCTTTCTGCGTGAAGCAAATACAATTAGAGAAAATAAATTAATAAATAAACAAAGCACAGCTCATCAGTGATAAGAACGTGATTTTTTGTTCTCTTCTGTTGTTTTTTGGAACAAATATGGGGAGGACAGATCATTTCTTGTTGCATCTCAAACACGAGACATGAAAAGTATCCGAGGAAGAATAATTACCAGGATAAAGAGGATACCAGTTCCACAGCACCAGGCCCAACGTGTTTTTCAAACAGTTTGTGAAGATTTGCATATACCTATAAAAGGAATTTCTCAGTGATGTTCCAAAGCAAAAACATGAGAGGAAGTGTTGATATTCATGATCAACAGTCACGTGCAATCTATAGAATCTCTTGTTATCAAATTTAAAAGTTTACCAGTGCAGAAAAGTATTCTAGCAACAAAATAACTGTTAGAAAGCACGTCCGGAAAACTGTAATACAGTGTACACAATTGTTCTTTATCAAGGAAGAGTAGACAAGAATTTGTAAAGATAGAGAACAAGGAAGAGTTTTGAGCATGAACCTTATGGTTGCTTCAGCTGGAATTTGGAAGAAAGCGGAGTAGCAAGAGGAAAGCAAATGGAAGAAAAGAGTTCACATTGTTTGACACAGGAGAAGTTGGAGGGTATTAGTTAAAGGAAGTTATGTGGGCTCAGACATTCCCTCATCTTTTGCAGTCTTTCTAAAGACTGGAAACTGTTTTCCCTTTTCAACCACCAAGGAAAGGACCAAATGAAATTATTGCCTTTTCTCAAAGGGGGTAAGGCAAATTGTTGGTTCTTCCATCATTTCCACTTTCTCCTTTCCTAGGCAATACCCCTTTGTCATAGTGCAATCTTAAAACTTAGTATTACCATTTGAGCTTGTCCCTCCTTTATATGGACCTTTTTAAGAGACGCACCAATGCGATTGCTGCAGCATCCATCTTCTACAGAACTAAAGTTACGTGAAGCCTGAAGAAATTGAGAGAAGGTTGAAATATCAGTTGCACAGAGCATGATGACGTATAAAACAACAATACTCAAGATACTCTTGGGCTTTTGAAAAAGCAGACACATCCAACATCATGTTTATTGTTAGCAACTCTTGATAACAAGAGCAACAGGGGTCAAATTTTGTCACATAGATTTATCATTTGGGAATATATCCCTAGTATGATACCTAGTGCAGGGCAAGTTTTAGGGTTGTGATATCACCAATATGGGAATGAACGTAGGATACTAGAGGCCCAACATATTTTAAGATAAATTACAGCCACACAAATTTGGACAAGATTAAAATTGATCACCTTAGACAGAGGGTCAGGTAGCACACAAAGAGGATAAAGTAAAAGTATGTGCATGAGATGGTTTAGCTATAGTTTACATAGACCTCCAAATGCACCACCTCATAGATGCCACACTATGATGGCTAAAGTGCTAAAGGGGGGCTAGGTGGATTAAAATCACATGTAGGGAAGTTACCATCAAAGACCTATAGATTTCTCAATTAATGTAGATTTAACTAAGACCAGCACAAGGGAAGCAAATGATCCATATAGGCGATACCAACTAGTAGGTATTAAGGCTTAGTTGTTCTGACACTTAAATTAGATTATGGTAAGTGTGAGATTTAGAGAACTTTTAGGTTTAGATAATCCTCAACTCACTTTAAAATGAATTATTTAGAAGGCATCGGACTAAAATTGGCTGGAATAGAGCGGAATGGATATCAAGGATTCATGTGTCTGACTCCAACTAGTTTAGGATTGAGAAATAGTTATTGATTGAAACCCCTGTAACGATGTGAAGGAGGGTCCCCTCATCTAGATGTGACTTTTGTACTGATCTATTAGTGAAGTTGTCATTTATAGTTAGGAAATATACGTTCTAACAAAAAAACATAGGACAAATCACATACCTGTTTAAGCTTTGACTATTATGATCGATGAACTATATATACACCAGGCATAAGACAATAAGATGATGAATGGAAAAGTCGATTTCCTTTTTCACCTTGTTGTTTCCTTATTTTTTTGATATGTTATTTCCTATATTAAACCAAAAGGACATTTTTTAATCTGGATGTTTTAGAGAGCCATGGGTTTCAGATTATGTGGCTTCAATGGAAGAAATGATTTGTTACTAGAACAAACTTCTAAGTAGTAGTAGAACCAAACTAGATCACTTGTTAATGATGCGAAATACACAAAGCTGACACCAGATTGAAAGAGCATTCAATCCCGTGAAAGTAAGGTTCTTAAATGAGAAAGTTGAATAAAGACAAAACTTGTTGCAAGTGGCATTAAGCAAGCTATATTTGGTTCCCTAAATCTCCACTAGTTAGTGGGAGCACTGAGAAATTACTTCAAGCTTGGCCGCTACATTTGATAATTCATGCACATTAGCATTTTGCTCACTTTTCTTTGAACCGGTTCGACAGGGCTAAAACACTTCGACAGCAAGGATAGTTGAGTAGCACAGAGATGAAAATAACATCCCCGAAAAAAGGAAAACTCGCATGCTACAGTTGAACTGAAGGAAAATTTCATGTCTAATAACTGCAGACATACATGGAAATAGAATATTTACCTGCAAAAGTGACGATTCATATGCTTGAAGAGCCTCCTCGAAGGTACATATACAAGAGTCGTTCCATGCCACCGTTGTAGATAAGATAGAAGCACCTTCGAACTCCACTAGTTCAATCTATGGTGATTATAGTTCAACACATAAGGAATATTAGGAAGAAAAGAGGAAATATTCGAGCCTAAACCATGGCCATGCAAAAAGATCTCACCTACCTGGGGAACGAAGAAGTAGAATGACCCAGCTTCTTGCTTCATGGAAGACGATATTGTATCAAAACTTAAGTCCAAAAATCCGTAAGCCACCACTGGTGTTGATTCAACAGCACATCTGCAGAAGTACCAGTCTAACATTAACCTGTTGATGTTTATTACAGAGGACACTTCATATGATTGTAAAGCATGGAATCAGAATATTTGTAACTCATCCTCTTTCTTAACGGATATCAGAATCACATGCAATTTTCTGCTGACAGAGAAACACGGGATCAAACAGCAACTGCCACACTTAACTGGTCATACAAGTCAGGAACTAACCCCTCATAATCAATATCCAACTCGATTACACAAATGCTGAATCAGAATTTTCATAATTCTGAAACTACAAGGGAATAATGGGAGCTTCAGCCATTAGAATGTGATAACCACCTGATGTAGAGAGTTGGATATCGGAGACCACTTTTGTACACTATTTGGATTCAATAACATGGCAAAAACTCCAAGAACTGCTCTCTCCTTTCCTTTGCCCTCAATGTATCTGTCTCTTATGGCATTTCATCCAAAAAGGCACTTTGATAATACAAAGAACAACTACAAAGGATCATATTACTGACATTTGATACTCACTCGAGTGGATTATACAAACTCCAGTCATGGTCAACCAAAATTT
Source organism: Lycium ferocissimum (assembly GCF_029784015.1). Lineage (NCBI taxonomy): Eukaryota > Viridiplantae > Streptophyta > Magnoliopsida > Solanales > Solanaceae > Lycium > Lycium ferocissimum. The sequence goes on from NC_081347.1 coordinate 56,584,854, forward strand.
ACTAACACTGAGGGCAAGCTTGGAAATATTACCTACCAAATAGAAATCTACAAGGATCAATTCAAGGGTGCAAAAATTGATTAAATCTAGCATCCCTAATAGTCAGGTTAAAGGATTCCCTAGGCATCAAAATGCACTTTCAGATAACCAATGCTCCACAACCATCTTGATAGCAGAAAAACTTGCATGTATTAATAAATAGGCTCCCATATCTAGGTAACCACATGTTTCCGTATTCGTCCCAAAGATTATATTGTGTTCAATTCCTTGGAGCAAATTTAGGGTCTATTTTTATCCGTCATTCTAGATTACTATCACGCAGTAATTTTGTGGCTAATGATATCCATCAGCAGCACTCCAAGATCACCTATTTCACTTTTGAGCAACCTCATATGTCAAACTACCTCCAATGAAACTGCTACCTTGTTTTCAAAGAAAGAGTGTTCACCTTTAGGAGAGATAGTTGCTGCTTTACTTCTGGGACAATATAAAGCATACCACTAATGCAGAGTCGACTGGAAGCATCCCATTTCACTGACAAAATTCGAGGTTTATATCTTCAAGATGTTTATAAAATAGAGGTGTTTCTTATTAACCACCACTTGGACTAGTCCAGGTCCCACATTTTAATCAATTTTACAGAAAACAGTAGTTTCCTGAAATGAATCATTGTCTTCAATGCTTATGCAGGAACATTCTTGAGCTCTGACCAACATACTTTCTCATCTCTTCCACCTTTTCACATGATAAGCAAGGAAAAATTGAATTTCTCAAACAAGGACATGTCTCCTGAATTGTCTATAGGAAACACATATTCTCCTTCTTACACCACTTCATACAAGTTCTTCAAACAGAGAGAAACTGAGACTTTCCTCCGTTAAACTCACTTAAATATAATCCGACTGGAAGAGGTTACCTGTTTGCGTCCATTTCCTTCTCATAATTGATTTTATAATATTACCACCTCTTTGAGGAAAAACATAATAAGATGGAACCTCAGATTGCTTCATTTCCACCAATAATGAATTCTAATTCTGCTGAACTTCATCAAACTGGACTCATATAAAATGATTGGCAGGAATGTGATAGCATAAACGTTCAAAATGCAAAAGAAACAAAAAATAATCAATTATGTCGGTGCTGAATCCAAGCCAATGATGAAGGTATGGAATTACCTTCCAGATTCACCATATTTTTTAGTGGCAGAAAAGCCCTTCAAGTTGATTGCTGCGCCAATTCCGAAGGTCCCACGAGTATGACCCAATAAAACTGACTTACATGATGGTTTTTCTCTCTCCTTCGAAAGGAAAAATTGCGGAAATACCCCTGATGACTCGGGTTGACAGCAAAACCAATTCAAAGATTTTGCACTGGGAGGAACAGCAACCTACATATAAGCAATCGTCCCCTCGGTAATCAAGAAAAAAGACCAACTCTGCTAGAACATAAAAACATTGAAACGTGAAGGCACTCATGTTACCATGTTTGATTGTCTATGTTTAGAATAGGTTCCAATCATATGTAATCCCATGACTGTATATGTCCCTAGCAACACATCATCAACTAGACGCTAAAAGTTAACCAAACAAGCATACATTACTCCCCCGTCTAATTTATGTGACACACTTTCCTTTTTAGTCAGTGCCAAAAAGAATGATATCTTTCCATACTTAGTAACAATTTGACTACAAACTTCCCATTTTACCCTTAATGACAGCATTTATACCTACAGAAATTTCTATGACTTATTTTAGACCACAAGTTTCAAAAGTTCTCCTTTTTCTCACACCTTCACATAAATTGGACGGAGGGATATTAGCTTGATACAAACTCAGATGATAACATAAATCAGAAATTTAATAAGTTTTTTTCTTTAGCTTTTTGGATCACTTCTAGATTTTTATGTGGGATCCTTGAGCAACGGCTATGCTAACCATCTCTATATCCTATTTCATTGGATGTTCTCAAAGGGACAGTTTAGTTGTATATTTACTGTTTATCGAAGACTAATTATTACGCAATAAGATCAGCCTAAGAGCACCATAGCTATCATCCTCATATATGTTTACAATTCCTTCATAGGTGCAAATCAACTAAATAAAGGTGCATTTTATAATAGCTAGAAAAAGTTCACTGGAATCAAATGAATAACTACAAAGAAAATACAGAGAAGCAATTTATTTTCAAAATACCTGGAACCGAAACATCCCACTAGAACAACAAGGAGGCTTGGCCTTCAGCTCCTTGACAGCTTCCTTAATCTTTTCCAATCCTTGTTCTAAAGTCAATGCTGGAGATAAAGTGCGAGTAATGCACGTCGAAATCAACAATGCTGCATCATCTGGTTCCAATATTCTGTTTTCTCGCATTGAACAGCGAACTACCTACGTACACATTTAGAAAACACCACATAAAAAGGCTGAATACATCAATAACCCCTTAAACTTGTCAGTAAATTTTATTTAGATACTCGAAGTATGGCATGTTCCAATTGAGCACCTGAACACATGATAAAGTCTTCCTATTAAACACTTCAAGATCATATTTGGAAAGTTTATGCGCATGTTCTCAAGCGCTCATTACGTAGATAAATTAATCACATAAAATACACCTCATCTTTTAGTTATACACATTCAGCATCAATTGGAACATGTCTGAGGTTTTACAGCTTATCGAGGCTAATGCACATAACTAAAGGAGGTAAATATTTTAAGTGCATAACTTATCTACGTAAAGGGCATGCTCATAAGATTTTCAAAATTTTGAGTATGAAGTGTCTAATAGGAACACTTATCATGTCTTCAAGTGCGCAATCAAAACAGTTTGGCTGTAATTCCAGTGTCTAAATGAAATTTCTTGACAAGTTTAAGAGGATGTTAATGTATTTGATCATTTAAAAAAAAAAAAAAAAAAAAAACGGCATAACTTATAATTAGACACCTTAACTTGGCCTCTGTTGGCAACTAAACACTCCAACTTTGGAAATGCACGTCTAAACACCTCAACTCGTCCCCATAGTGGACACCTGATGCTGACGTGGCACATAAACTTTGTCATTTTGTAAGTTGGAGTGTTCAATTGACACAGTGGGGACCTAGATGTGCATTTTCATAATTGCGAACGAACATAGGCCAAGTTTAAATGTCTATCTATATAAAAAAAAAAAAAAAAACATTGAGAATGAAAGTTAAGCGTAAGGCAATATGAGAGATGTAAAGAAAGAACCTGAAAGTTGGGGGTTTTAGAGAGACGATGATGCAATGTGAAGCGCCGGAAATTGGGTATGGGAAAATGGTAGTGATTGGTTACATTGATGATAGTATGGCGAATTGGGACATGTGGAGAGAAAGGAAATGTACGGCTTCCAGTTACTAAGCTCTGATAATTCATTGCCACCGGTGCACCAGTTAATGGACGTTTGATGTATTTGAAAGTGAACAAGATAAGGTGCTGGATTTTTAGATTGGATTTTTAATACTGAGAGATATTTATCAGTCTTATTTATTTCACACAACGTGCTCTATTTTCTAGTTTTCTTTATTTAGTAGGCGTTTGGGCGTAGATTCCAAGTATTTTTTACTTATTTGAATTTTATAAAGTTGGAGTGTGAGATGGAGTTGTATTTGTTATATTTTTTGCAAAGAATATTTAAAATAATATTTATAGTAGAATGTACTTTTCAAATTTAAAATAACTTTAAATGTAAAGAGTGAGTTGAAAAACAGGGTATAAGTTGTTTTACCGTTTATCAAAAAGAAAACCATAAAGAAAAAAGTTATTGTAATTTGTAAGACAATATGAGAAATGAATAGGAAGAAAATGGTTGTAATTGGTTATATCGATGATAGTATGGCGAATTGGGAGAAATTGACAAAAAGGAAATGGATTACTTCCTTTTATTAAGTTGTGATAATTCATTACGGTGAGTGTAAGTTTTCACGGTGGAGGTGGGCAGAAGAATGGAGCAAAGACAGTGTAACAGTTAATGAAAGTTTGATGTTCTTGAGAGTTAAGAGGATAAGGTGTTATATTTAAAAAATAAAAAGAGAAAGAGCGGGGATTTTAATTAAATCGAGATATCTAGGGGGTCTTATTATATTAGTATCCACTTTTTTTTTCTCACTAGTCAGGATAATTTGATTAAAAATTATGTTTACTTTCATCATATATAATTTGCGAGTTAGAAGCTTTGATGGTCACTCAAGTTTGGTAATTGGCCATCAATAATCATTCGTTTTTGGTTTGTTTTTCAAAAGTCACTCAATTTTGAATTAGAAGCTTGGATGATCACTCAACTTTGGATAATTGGCCACTACTGTCACTCAATTTTCTTGTCTTCCAAAAATCACTCAACTTTCTTAATTAGTTTCAAAAGTCAATTTAGCTCCAAATATAATTTACAGTACCTATTTAATGACGTGACAACCATAAAAATTTAGAAAATTATATTGCAAAAAATAAAAGTAATATGTAATATTTAGGATTCAATTCATCATAATTAGTGCATATAATACTAAATTTTAGAATATTATTCATCATTGACACATAAAAATAATGAAAATATAAATATATAAGAATTTAGATTGAAAAAACAACTTAAATACAATATTAGAAAAACTATACTAGTAAAGTCAACTAATTAATTAGAGCATATAACACTAAATTTGAGTATATTATTCATCAATAATACATAAAATAATGACATTACTACTTAATATAAGGGTGAATCCTTACTTTTTGTCGTCCTCACAAACCTTTGGCGGGACCTCCTAGAAGAAATTCCTAATATATCACAAAGCTTAGGATGTGATGTTATCTTTAAAATACAACTTATGCTGTGAAGACTTGTACAATGAGCTATGTAAATGGTACCTTGTATTTGTTCTTATCCCATATCATCTCCATTGGCTTCTAAACAAGCACGTGTTTACTAAGGAAATCACTATTGTGTATTTCTTCCTCTGTCCTTTTCATAAAAAACAACAGTTGCCCCCTTATCTAATTTTTTTTTTTTTTTGGTTTTTCACTCGGTGTTCGGTATCCGTATTGAAGCCCTACTAAATTCAGTTTGCGCCACGTTAGGCCAATTCAGGGGAAGTGCTCCCTAATAAGGATTTTTCCATACCCAAGGCTTGAACCCAAAACCCCTGATTAAGAGAGGAGTAGCCCCTTCCGCTGCACCACATCTTTTGGTGGTTCTCCGTTTCAATTCACTATAAATTTGTCCAATCTTTTTAAAAGCCGATCACTCCAATAAGTACAACACCTAGCCAGCACATGTACAACACCTAAAAAGTTTTAACTGCAACATTGAATATCCAAATGAAGATACGAGGGGTTGTTCAGATGGTAAGCACCCTCCACCTCCAACACGAAGGTTGTGGGTTCGAGTCATCAACAGAGCAAAAGGGGGAGCTCTCACGGCCATGGGGCGGGGGGTAAAAGAAAAAGAATATCCAATTGAAGACCTAATTTGATCTCTATCTCTTCATCCTTGATTTTTGTCCTTCTAAACGGAACCTATATTGCTATCATGCGGTTTTAAACCTGTTGATGCTAGCTTGCCAATTTTTTTTTACTATTACGAGGAAAGTTACTTTTCTCATTTTTAAGGAACTTATTTTTCTACAAAACCAAATATGAAAAAGTGAAAAAACATTTTTTGAAATGTTTTCCTCCTTACCGAACACACTAGGAGTGTGCAAAATTCGATTTAACCGATGAACCGAACCGCGAAAAATGTTATTGATTTATCGGTATCGAATTATTGGGTTAATGATTTTTAAATGATTTTATTGGACTATAGGGCTGGTTTCTGATTTTGAGGTTTTTAGTTAAAGGTTAAACCGATAACCCAATAAGATTATATTAAAATTACCTTTTTATCTCTAATTATATTAGTGACTTTAGCTTTTAAATACAAACTCTATTTCCTAAATTCTTACTTTCGGGACCCTATTTCCATAGCGGCATGCGTAGTTCTCTCAAACTCGACCGTAAAAAAAACAAGTTTGTTTTAGCAATAACGTCTTTAAATTTGCTTCTGCTTGTAATTTGGGTAAACTTTTATGTATGAAGGCAATGTATAGTCGTCCTCACAAACCTTTGGTGGGGCATCCTAGAAGAAATTTCTAATATATCCCAAAGCTTAGGATATGATGTTATCTTAAAAAGACAACTTAGGATGTGAAGATTTGTACAATAAGCTATGTTAATGGTACCTTGTACTTGGTCTTATCTGATACCATCACCATTGGCTTCTAAATAAACACGTGTATTTACTAAGGAAATCACTATTGTGTATTTCTTCCTCTGTCCTTTTCATAAAAAACAACAATTGTCCCCTTATTTTTTTTTTTTTAATTTTCTATTCAATGTTCGGTTTCCGTATTGAAGCCCTACTAAATTCAGATTCGTGCCGCGTAAGGCCCATTCACGGGAAGCGCTCCCTAGCAAGGATTTTTTCATACCCAAGGCTCGAACCTGAAACCTCTGATTAAGAGAGGAGTAGCCCCTTTCATTGCACCATATCTTTTGGTGGTTCTCCGTTTCATTTCACTACAAATTTGTCCAATCTTTTTAAAAGCCAGTCACTCCAATAAGTACAACACCTAGCCAGCACATGTACAACACGTAAAAAGTTTTAACTGCAACATTGAATATCCAAATGAAGATACGAGGGTTTGCTCAGATGGTAGGCACCCTTCACCTCCAACTCGAAGGTTGTGGGTTCGAGTCATCAACGGATCAAAAGGGGGAGCTCCTGGCCTTTTGGGGTGGGGGGGGGGGGGGTAAAAGAAAAGGAATATCCAATTGAAGACCTAATTTGATCTCTATCTCTTCATCCTTGATTTTTGTCCTTCTAAACGGAACCCATATTACTATCATGTGGTTTTAAACCTGTTGATGCTAGCTTGCCAATTTCCCTACAATCACTAACGAAAGTTATTTTTTTCATTTTGAAGGAACTTATTTTTCTACAAAACCAAACATGAAAAAATTGGAAAAAACATTTTTGGCCATACTGAGCACACTAGGAGTGTGCAAAATCCGATTTAACCTATGAACCGAATCGAGAAAAATGTTATTGATTTATCGGTATCGGATTATTGGGTTAACCATTTTTAAATAATTTTGTAAATATTTTTATTGGACTATCGGGTTGGTTTTCGATTTTGAGGTTTTAGTTAAAGGTTAAACCGATAACCCAAAGAAGATTATATTAAAATTACCTTTTTATCTCTAATTATATTAGTGACTTTAGCTTTTTAAATACAAACTCTATTTCCTAAATTCTTACTTTGTTCCTGGACCCTATTTCCGCAAGCGACACTTTAGTTCTCCCAAAGTCGACCAGAAAGAAAACAAGTTTGTTTTAGCAATAACGTCTTTGAATTTGCTTCAGCTTGTAATTTGAGTAGACTTTTATGCATGAAGGCAATGTATATGAACAAATGAAAACAATAGAAAGGAAAAAAAAAAAAAGCATTTTCTTATCGGTTAAACCGAAAACTGAACCGTTAAGGACCTAAATTGATTGAAACCGATAATGAATATCTTATTGGTTTGGTTATCGGTTAAGCACGTCTATACACCGTAAGCCGATAAACTGACCGATAAGCACCCCTAGAACCCACCCTTTATTTGTTTTAAAGCTCCAAAGTTTTGCTTCTTTAGTGAATATCAAATCTTGTATTTCTTTGTATTTGCTAATTCTCATTCCAAACTTCCTTCCTCATAAATAATTTACTTTTTATAAACTATTCAATTATGTGACTGAAAAACTCTAATAATTATAAAGACTTACCAATAAGATAATAATACACGTGCCAATAGATTAAATTAATTATGCAATTGAAAAAATGTAACATAAGTGATATTTTTTTAAATTAAATTTAATACTTTTGTACCATGTAAGCCCAAGCCTCATGCAACTAGTATAATATATATATATATATATACACATACTAGTTGCATATATGAGATGTCTAGTATATAAGATGTCTCAAGTAATAGGCATAAATAATAAAAGAATTTATTCTAAAAATATAAAATTCTATTAAATTAAACAACCGAGTCAATAAATCGAAAATAAACCCTAATCTCTAACATATATAAATGTAATTGTGCAGTTAAACCCAAAATTGGCTTAGATGTTTAATTTAATAGAATTAATTCTTTTATTATTTATGTCTATAGTATCACTTGAGACATCTCATATAGGTATACAAAACAAAGTTAGTTGAGTAATTTTTGAAAGACAACACAAAGTCGAGTGACCATTCAAGCTTCTAACTCTATATTTTGGATATATAGTGATCCACGCTTCTTCTTCAGCATGACTCGAAACCTGAACTTACTGATCATGGGCGGAAGGACTTTACCAAAACGGCAATTCTCACTTGTCTCCTTTTCCTCTCTATCTATCCTCTAGGTATCTTTTTTCAATTCCAATCGCCTTTTTCTCTTTTATTTTCGTTTTCTTCTATCTGCGTACACTCTACCCTCCCCAGACCCCACGTTGTGGGATTTCACTGGGTGGTTGTTGTTGTTGTCTTCTATTTTCCAAAATCTCTATCACAAAAAAATCTTTATCCCTTGTCTAGCGACTAATAGCCCATTTGGCTAAGTTTCTAAAATCAGCTTATTTTGAAAAGTATTTTTTTTAAAAGTGCTTATAAAAAAAGTATTTTTGGCGAAAAACAGTTTGTGTTTGGCCAATTAATTTAAAAAATACTTTTGAGCAGTCAAGCTTTTAAAAAGTGCTTCTAAATGTCTTTTTCAAAAAGGTGCTTTTGGCAGAAGCTATTTTTTTTAGCTTTTGAAAAACTCCTACTGCTACTCTCCAGAAACACTTATTTTCTCTCAAAAGCTTGGCCAAACACGTCACTTTTTTTTTTTTTTTAAATAAGAACTTATTGAAAAAAATAAGTACTTTTGGAGAAAAATAAGCTTGGCCAAACAGGCTATAAAGTTGAAAAATGTGTTGGATCAAGTGTACAAGATGGTCCTAGCTTTGTATAGGTCTCTATTAAATTTGAAGCCATTGAATGAGCTTGTTCTTGACATCAGAACAAAGACGCATTTTGTTCTTGATATCAGAACAAAGACGGATTTTTCTGTAAATTAGAATTCTCTTTTATAGTACTACAGTTCATTTTTACTTGCCCGTTAAAAATATATGTTTACTTTTACTTGTCCAATTTAAAAAATCAAGACAGAAGTTAACACTCAGTTCTTAATTTACCCTTATTATTTACTATAATCACTTTTCAATGCAGTTACCAAAACATTACATTTATTATATTCAAATGGTGATTTAGTAAAATTGTCATTTTATTTTTGACTCCTCAATAGAAGTGCCAATTACAAGTAGAAATGGAAGAATGAAGTAAATGGCTTCTCAATTGCTTCTTAAATTGGATGATTTTCTTGCTCGGCCTCTTCTGGATTTGTTTGTATTGTTGTGGCTTTTTAAGCTCTAGTGTTCGTGCGGTTCAAGGGATTAGATGATAACCCAATAGAATTTTTGGGATTGAATATATACCTGTGTTTAGTTGGAGATACTAGCTCAAGTTGTTATTTTTATACCAAAATTTTAATATAACTTATTTAATATGAAAGGTGGGATTGATTATCCGAGTTATAATTCTAGGATTATAGTTTAGATTCCGATTTGGAGCCAAATGACCCCAAAAAAGAGATGTAGATAAGTTGACATTTTTGCCAACTTATGCTACTTTTTAATGATAAATTAATGTCCATTTTGTGAGATTAATGGACTAATAATGGGTTGAATGACGTAATTTTAGGTGTGGAGAGTTTTTGAAAAGCATAAGGAGTGGAATAGCTTCAAATACTTGAGAAATTGGACATGAAGGCAAAAATTTGAAGAAAAGTGACTAAAAGAGCAAAAGGAAAAATCTGAGTGGGCCACGTAGTCAGCCACGCAGCCACTTACGTAACCACCCACACATTTGAGGAGAAGAAAAATGAGGTTCTGAAAGTACCCACGTAGCTGAACGTGAGGGGTGTTTTTGTCACATTTTTGGATGACTTTAAATAGATTTTAGGGCATTTTCTTACATAATCTTTGTACCTTTGAGCTAAGTTGAGCCTCCATAGCTACTTTTGTCAAGTTTTGAAGGATTTCACCATAGAGTATCAACTTTCTTCCTTACTCTTTGATTGTCTTTATTTTCCTTTTATCTTGTATTTTCCATTTCTCGTATGAGTAGCTAAACTCCATAGTATCTCTTATGGCGTACGCGTTAATATGAATGGATGTTAGTTAATCTTGCTTATTAATACTTGTATTTTGATTATCTACTTCTTTATATTCTTATCTGTCAATTTGGTGATTGCAAACACTAGATTAAGCCCTACATATCCATTTCTTGCTTGGAAGAGTGCAAATTGGATTGGGTAATTAACAAGTACAAGGAATTGAGTTTATTAAGGAATTAATGATGTTTAATTAATGAAATCCAACTAGGAATAGGGAGATTTCTATTTGGGTTTTAACAATTGGGTCTTATTATGGTCTTTTGGGTTTGGAAAAACTCGTAAGATAAGCTTTGCTAGAATTGGAAAGTTCTAGTGAGTAATTACCAATTAAATCATAATCATTAATCCTATGTATTTAAGCAAGATTACTTATATTCATAAATTAGCTATGCCATAATAAGGTTACAACCCCGGTCTCTCTTTTAATTGAAAACAAACAAAATATTTTCTTGCATTCCAAGTGTTTGATTAAATTCCTAGCTTAGTTTAATAGTCTAGTTTTAAAAGTAATTGTTCAAGTCAACTCTTTTGTTTGAAGATTACTTTAGGAATTTCTAAATTCTCACACATTTTGACATCTTAACACACACATACTCCTCGTGGGATCGACCCCAACCTTTTGTTGGGTTTATAATTGCAACGACCGTACTATGTTTCATTAAGAGGTGTAGGATTGGACGTTACCAGATGTTTTTATTTTGTATACTAATATAATATTATGTATATGTGTATATAATTAGTATAAATCATGTATAACAACATGTATGTATATACACTGAAGTTACTACACATGTATATATGTGTATATAAGTTCTATAACCCATGTATAGCGACATATATGCGCGTATATGCCGATAGTTATATAAAATTATACAGGAATATACATGTGTATACATAGTTATACAACAGCTTAAGGTTCGCGAATATATATATATAATTTAAACAGGGTTCTCAGTCAGAGAAATAAAAAATTACATCGGAAATAGGTGTGCATAGGCTTGGAAATGCCAAAGTAGAAAGGTAACATTGAGAGAGGTTTGGCTTCCCAAAATTCAATGTAAACATATGTTGGCTAGTCCAAGTGTAACTAATTATTGGGCTACTCTACTTGTAATGAGTTACTTTCTAGCTTAGTGATATCTAAACATTCCTTAATATTAAGGGCAAAAACATATATGTACATGATAAGGGGGTATATTTACAAAACATGACGATATTTTTCAGTTTACAAAATATATCAATAGATTTGTTACAAAATCTATACGAATTAGGTAAATTAAAAAGAAGCAAATAAACACATTAAATAAGGTAAGGAAATCGTTTTACTTATTTTATCCACTTTTCTCTCTCCATTCAAAATTTAGAGATATAGTTCCCTGATTTTCTCCAAGTTTTGCTTCCTTATTATTTCATCCACTTTTCTCTGCCCATTCAAATTAAGAGATATTGTTACCTAATTTTCTCCAATTTTTACTCAAAAAGTCCATTAAAATCGGTAATTTTTATGTACAAAGTTCATACACCAAAAAACATATATGTATAATTTTCGTATGCAATATGTATAACTGTATAGATTCTTATAATTTTTATATATGAAATATGTATAAAAATTATATGAGTATTTTGATTATTATAAAGTACATATAAATTGTAAATCTAATCAAAGTATGTATAATTTTGAGAAAAATATGTATAATAAGCTTGTAATTGATACAAACCAGATTCCATACAAAGTTCATACACCAGAAAATTAATATATATTAATTTTTGTATGCAATATGTATAAATCTATAAATTCGTTATAATTTCTATATATGAAATATGTATAAAAGTTGTATGTATATTGTGATTATGATAAAGTAAATATAAATTATATAAAATCTGATCAAAGTATGTATAGATTATGAGAAGTATATATGTATAATAAGTTTTCCGATTGATACAAACCAAATTCCGTCCACATTTCATACACATATCAATTTTCAACATTTTTAAGACTAATTGATATCGAATTTGTTCGCATTTCATACACATTGTGCCGCAAATATATAAAAAATGACACATAGCAGACTCCATACACATTTCATACATATATTAGTTTTCAACATTTTTTAAAACTACAGTTTATATAATTTATACATATTTTCAAAACACACAATGATCATATATATCTCAAAAAGATACAAATCAATTTTTATATACAATTAATACACAAGTTAATAATCAAAGATACTTTGTAATATTAGTTTGAAAATTTATACTAGGAGAAAAGATGGACTTTAGGTATGAAAATGATGTCTATCATAGAGGGATAGATAGAGAGAGAGAGAGAGAGAGAGAGAGAGAGAAATATTTTTAAAAAGAAGAAAAGGTTGAATGGTAACTATCCTAGAATTAAGTCCACATTTAAAAATCAGATTTTCTTCCTTAAAAAAAGCCTAAAATCGTGGATATCCCACTAAGCCAAATCTGGTATACTTTGTAATTTTATTGGTATGTTTTGTAAATAAGAAAAAGTATTTTTATGTTTTGTAATATAGAGTCTTAAATAGGTATTATTAGGTCATTTTCCCTAATATTAATTGGCATATTTTTGGCGAAGAATTAAGTTTAGCAAACACAAGCGCAAAAAGATTAGCATTCAATAGTAAACTACAAATCTTACTATGTATTTTAATAGAAAGGTAAAAATTCCTTTCCTTAGTTCATGTTCCACAAACGAAATACGAACAGTTAACATAATATGGTCATAAATCTTAGATTGTAACTTGATCATGGGCGAATTTGTTGATGTTGCACTCATGAAGTATGGAAAGTGCCAAATATTGGGAACTACCCGGAGAGGAGTTAGGATATGTATACAGTAATAAAACTCCTAATGTAAATATGATACATTTCTTTCTTGTTCCCAACCAAAAAAGGATTATTTCTTGTTCTCAACCAAAAAACACCGGGCGAATCCTCCATTGATGAAATCAACCTAGCTTCCATATGACGTCAAAGATTGAATATCTTTTTTTTTTTAAAATTAATTTAAGGCATCTAGGCTTTTTGTCACCTAGTGGCTGTTTTATTGATAATCAAAAGATTAAATATCATTTCAACATTTCAAAGATATTTTCAATAGCTTAATCACAAAGGATCTCATGGTGATATTTACAGATATATATCCATTACAATGGATACTTGGATATTAACAAGAAGTTTGTAGAATAATGACTTGATGAAGGAGTGATTCGTTTAGATATCAAGTTTGAAGATTTCATTGCTACAATAGAGAAACAATTAAGTGTGGACTTTGAAGTTAATCCTTCAGAAATATATTACAAAGTCGGCGAGGATTCTCCACCTATATTGATGCACAATGATATAAGTTTGCACGTATACATCGAGATGAAGAAAACAACTTAAGATCTCAACAAGTGTCCACTATGTATAACATGAAAGGTGAATGATACACATGCTTCCCATACATGTTTGAATGATATGCCTTCTTCCGACGATATGAAAGTTGTTGATATACACGAGTTACCGAATTGGGATATACTTTCTTTAATTGGGTAGGGTAACGAATATAACCAACAACATGTATTTTTAGAAGAAAATGAGATAATCGATGATCCTCAAAAGTCCATCAACACCAGAAATTAAACTTTCATTGTTTCTTTTAAAAACCTAAGGAGAGCATCACCTAGACTGCCATATAAGAAATGCCCAATTACTGTTGCTTCAAAACTCATTAAAAATGCAGAGCTTGAGAATTAAAAAGCTGAGTAAATTTTCAATGATTCACTACACTAGGAAATATCTTTAAACATCACCACCCCTAGAAAAAAGGTACAAAAGAAAAGCAGGACAAGAATATGAATAGTGAGATTGGTTCCGATAAATATATCAAATGATGTATATTCTACTGTGCACCTGATGTATATAAAAAAAATGTATATCTAACACTTCTCAATGTATCACATGAGTATTAGAGCAATATAATGGAATGAGTAATATAATATATCACGATTTTCAGTGTATCACATTATGTATATACAAACTCGAATCACATTACTTCTCAATGTATCACATTTTTAGAGCCAAAAACCCCGTATACATGAGGAATATTCATAAACAAGGAAAAGGATATTTAGGAGAGGAAAACAGTAATGAAACTATGGAAGTGAGAGAATATGGGATAATGGGGAGACTACAACGGGGATAGCTTTTTAGTAGGAGAGATAATCATCAATTTATATGTTATTGGTTGCCTATAGAATCCAAAAAATAAGAAGAAAATTTATATTTGGATACTATCAGATGCCAAAAGATAAAACTTGGTTTGGTCGTTTTATGTCAATATTTATGTTTTATGTCAATATTTACCCCACATTGTATTACCATGTCAAATTTCCTAAAGAGAAATTGCTTATATTGTTAGTGTAGATAATTTAATAAAATAAACCCTTTAAAGTTTTGAAGCCTTCACCAAAGAGTAACAAAGGGACTATAGGGTTGCTAGCAGCCTTTTCTGTTCGGACACTAGAATATTATATTAATTAATCATTATTTTGGCGTATCAACTTTTAATTTGTGTCTTTTTCCATAATATAGTTACTTCAATCACTAGGTCACTTTAATTAGGTTGGTCAACAAACCCATTGAAATTTCTTGACTCTTAGAAGGACTGAAAGGGTATCCATTTTCTAGTGTGTAGTGTCTCAACACGACAATGCAATTTGTCTCAAATAGGAATGGATACATTGGATTAGTTATGGATCAAGTGACTGGTACCTACCGTTACATGTTGCTTTTTTTTTCTTCATTTGGTGTTCAGTATCTGCATTGGGACCCGAACTAATCCTAATTCGCGCGCGTAAGACCCAATTAACAGGGAAGCACTCCCGCACTCCCTAACATGATTTTTTTCCATACACAGGACTCGAATGTAAGATCTCTAATTAAGGGTGAAGCTAGAGATCCTATCCATCCCACCACAACTCTTGTTAGTCCGTCACATGTTGCGAAATGATAGGTTCACCTACCCTTATATAAAAGTCTAGCTAGTAAATGTATTTGATAATGTAAAGATTCTTTATACTATTAGTCTAGTTTAATTTGCTATTATAATTAAGCTACTTTATCAGTTATCTTCTAATAACATGATCGTGTAAATTAAATATTGTTAAAGTTATCAATGTCTAGAACTTAGGTCTACTTATTATTTGCTCGATTTCTGCCCTTATAATAAATTAAGAATGGCAAAACATTCGTCCCGTTTTGTTACTTTGTACACTTTCCAAATTTCCATGCAATGGATAAATAAAGATATGAAACTGAACTCCTCTATACTGAAGTGACCACACAATCCTGCACTCAAATTCGAAAGCTAGATGACGAAACTCTTTTTTTTATTTTTTAAATACGGATTTTATCTACTTTTTTCCTTTATAACAATGAGTACTAATGAGATTTACCCTCATATTTAGAGCCGATGCTCATGTCGATCATAATGGTATTATCATGCATCAGCAAAAAAGAGGTTTGTTGGTTTGGTTTATAGATATAAAAAACCGATACAATTGGTTTACTTCGATAAATGAAAAATTAGATACAACCCAGTTACCCTACGTGCACCTCTAGATATGTTTGTCACAACATCGTTTCTTTTTCTTTCAACCTTTTGTTTCTATTTTCTTTTTTCTTTTTCATTAGCTTTTGCTGCTTTTATTTTTGTGATCAAATTACGGCCAAAATTGAGAAAGAAAGTTGTCATGCTTTCTTAATGGGGAGGTCTGGTAGGCCAGAAGTGTCTCTCGATGCAATCAAAGGTGCACTCATTATCTTCCATGAACTTTGATTTGTTGGAAAATATACACACCGGAAGCGATTCCTTAATCATACTGCTTACAT
The DNA here is from genome assembly GCF_029784015.1 of Lycium ferocissimum. Lineage (NCBI taxonomy): Eukaryota > Viridiplantae > Streptophyta > Magnoliopsida > Solanales > Solanaceae > Lycium > Lycium ferocissimum. The sequence continues at coordinate 56,601,042 of NC_081347.1, forward strand.
GAATAATAGATAACAAACACGAACATGTAGAACTTACAAATATGCTGAAAATTAAATCGAGAAATACCTCTCGAAGCGTGAACAAATATCCTTCAGCAAGTCCGACTCCGGCCTGCAGATCTTCCAGCCGATCCCAAAATAACGGAACTCTCTCAATACTTGGGTGGGCAAGTATTGTTTGAAAACTCGTGTATCTTAGGTTAGGAGGACCCCAAATATATATAGGGTTTTCCACTTTTTTACCAGTCCAAATTAGGACCAAAAAAACGTTTTTCTTCCTTTTCCCCCAAGAAACGAGGATTCGAGTCCTAGTTAAATATGGGCACACGTGCGGGGACCACGGAATTAATTCGAGGCTCCCTATTATATAAATAATTCAAAAATCGATTTGAATTATTCTTACCATAATAAATTACAAATCATTCCACTAGAAATTCGTAATTGCACTCCTCCATTTATATTTCAAAATTCCTCATTAAACACTTATATAATTCCCCATGTTAAGATTACAGACACTAATCAATAAATTAAATTACTGACGAATTTAATTCAATGATTAATTTCCTTTAGAGCACTCCTTAACTTATTTCATGTGTCGGATTCATAAATCCACCGGCCGGGTTTACACATGAAAACTTATAAGTTTTCTCAAAAAAAGGTGTATCATCAATCTCTATACCGAGACATGGATTCCATCAACTAACTTATTATTTCACCAATATATATTATTATCATCCAATCTACCAAGCATATTGATCCATCTCAGGATCTCACCTTTTAATAGATCAAAATGACAATTAATACATACAGCTCGTAATAGTTATATCAAGATTAGGAATATAAGTACATTTAATGGTTTAGAGAATATGTTTTTGTCAGTCAGTCTAAAACATCTATCTCTACTTGGTCCTGTTCAATGCATTCAAAACGCACTAGCACGAGAAGTTAGAACTGCACCATTCTCATAATCAAGATAAATTACATTTAATCTCGTGCTACAATCATTCGATGGTTTGTCCAAATTTCCATCTACGATTGTGAACTATAACTTTTAACTTATAAGAACCTATGATTTAATCTTACGTGTACAAGCTTAAACTCTATACACTAAATCATCTACTATATAAGTTGAGGACACATATATGACAAAATGATCTATTTAATTTAACATTTTATTGAATTGAATCAATAATTAAATAAACAATTGTTCCATAAGAAAATACTATATCTAAACGCATGGTTAATAGTATATCCTAACAATCTCCCACTTAGACTCATAACCATGCGTCTACAACTTTAACACTCAATCCTTCTACATGCCTATCAAAAGGCTTTTGTGGTAAGGCTTTTGTAAAAGGGTCTGCCAGGTTGTTCTCTGAAGCAATCTTTGCAACTACCACGTCTCCTCTCTGCACTATGTCTCGAATCAAATGGTACTTACGCTCGATGTGTTTTGCTTTCTTATGGCTTCGTGGTTCCTTTGCATTTGCAACTGCTCCACTATTATCACAATAGATTATAAGAGGTGCTTCAATCGAAGGGACAACCGCCAAGTCTTTTAGGAAGCTTCTAAGCCATACTGCCTCCTTGGCTGCCTCAGAGGCAGCCACATACTCGGCTTCCATGGTGGAATCAGCAACACAAGTTTGCTTGATGCTTCTCCAAATAACGGCTGCGCCTCCCAAGGTAAACACACTTCCTGAGGTCGACTTTCTAGAGTCCTTGTCAGACTGGAAATCTGAGTCCGTGTACCCTATCGGCACCAACTCATTCGAATGGTAGACTAGCATGTAATCCCTAGTCCTTTTCAGGTACTTAATTATATGCTTAACTGCAGTCCAATGTTCTCGTCCAGGATTAGACTGAAATCTGCTGACCATGCCTACGGCAAAACAGATGTCGGGTCTAGTGCACAACATAGCATACATGAGGCTTCCCACAGCTGATGCATAAGGAACCGCCTTCATACTTTCTATCTCTTCATCTGTCTTAGGACATTGATCCTTAGATAGAGAGATTCCATGTCTAAAAGGAAGAAATCCTTTCTTGGAATCATGCATGCTGAACCTGGTAAGAATTGTATCAATGTAAAGGGCTTGAGATAAGCCTAACATCCTTTTCTTGCGATCACGCAAGACCTTGATCCCAAGGATGTGAGCAGCTTCTCCCAAATCCTTCATATCAAAATTAGTGGACAACCATTCCTTAACTGAATTCAACAAGCCCACATTATTTCCTATGAGCAAGATGTCATCTACATACAATACCAAAAACACTACTTTATCCCCATTCCACTTTTTGTACACACATGACTCATCAAGACATTGCTCAAAATCGAAAGTCTTAACCGCAATGTCAAAACAAGTGTTCCATGCTCTAGAAGCTTGCTTTAATCCATAAATGGATCTTTTAAGCTTGCACAACATGTGTTCTTTTCCTTTTTCTATGAAACCGTTCGGTTGCCGCATAAAGATGGTTTCATCAAGGCTTCCATTAAGGAAGGCTGTCTTGACATCCATTTGCAAAATCTCATAATCATAATGTGTAGCAATGGATAAGAGGATTCTAATAGACTTAAGCATGGCTACTGGCGAAAAAGTTTCCTCATAATCGATCCCTTCTTTCTGAGTAAACCCTTTTGCAACAAGCCTAGCTTTATAAGTTTGCACTTTTCCGTCTACTCCTCTCTTTTTCTTATAGATCCACTTGCATCCAATGGGTTTGACTCCATCTACAGGTGGTTCTACGAGATCCCAGACTTGATTAGAGTACATGGACTCCATTTCTGATTTCATAGCAACAATCCATTTTTCTGCATCTTTATCCTGTAGTGCTTCGTCGTAATTGACGGGCTCGGTATTCAACTCTTCAGGGATTCGATCAAAAGACTCTCCCAAGAGTGCATACCGAGATGGTTTTCTTATCACTCTCCCACTACGACTAGAAACTACAGGTGCAGGGACAGGTACAGGTACAGGGACGGCTGCACTACTATGATCTTGTGGTTGAACCACATCATTTATAGGATTTGGAGTCTCTATGTTATCCTCACCGCCTTGCGGTGGTGGGATACCAATGACTTCTTCCTCTAGTGCAATCTGCTCAGTACCACTCCCACTACCTTGATGCAACAGATTGTCAGGAACTTGTACTCGTGGAACTGTATGTCTATTTACATCTCTCCCACTACTAAAATGCAATGGTATGTCAATTCTAACATCAGGGGTTTGGATTTGGTTTTCATTATTATTAGTAGATTGATTTGTTATCTCTTTGCTTAATTCCCGTAAAACTAGTTTGCTTCTGGGAATGTGGTTTGTTAAAAAATCCTTTTCTAGAAACTTGGCATTGGTACTTACAACGACCTTCTTTTCTTTAGGATTATAAAACAAGCCACCTTTCGTTCCTTTAGGGTATCCAATAAAAACACATACTTCTGTTCTTGCTTCTAATTTTTCTGCCTTCCCTTTCAGCACATGTGCTGGACATCCCCAAATCCGAACATGTTTCAAACTAGGTTTATGCCCAGTCCACAGTTCCATGGGTGTCATAGGTACAGACTTAGAAGGAACCAAGTTCAGAATATAATTCGCGATTTCTAGTGCATATCCCCAAAACGAAGAAGGCAAATCGGAGTAACTCATCATAGATCTAACCATTTCTAAAAGAGTCCTATTTCTTCTTTCTGCTACACCATTCTGTTGTGGCGTTCTAGGTGCAGACAATTGAGATGTAATTCCTTGTTCTGATAAGTAACTAATGAACTCTGTGGAGAGGTATTCGCCACCACGATCAGATCGCAATGACTTGATATATTTTTCATGACGTTTCTCCGTTTCTGTCTTAAACTCTTTAAATTTTTCAAAGCATTCAGACTTACGACACATCAAGTAAATATATCCATATTTCGAGTAATCATCAATGAAAGTCACGAAATACTCATAACCACCTCTTGCTTGCACGTTCATTGGACCACACAAATCAGAATGAATTAAGTCTAATTTATCATTGGCTCTATTTCCTTTTGAGGGGAAGGGTCTCTTAGTCATTTTTCCTTCTAAACAAGATTCACATGTTGGAAGTGCCTCTACTTTCAATGAACCTAAAGGTCCATCTCGAACCAACCTCGAAATCCTGTCTAGATTTATATGACATAGACGCAAGTGCCACAAATAAGTCTCATTATATTCCGAAGAACGTTTTCTTTTATTCGAAAGGTTAACATTATTCAGTTCTATAGGATGCTGCAGTTCTGGAGAAACATTAATAATAAAAAGACCATCAATCAATGTACCAGCAGAGATAAAGCGTTTATTAAAACTAATAACGCAACCGTTATCAGAAAAATTAACATCATAACCATCTCTTAAAGCTCTAGAAACTGAAATCAAATTTCTTCTAACAGCAGGTGCATATAATGCGTCTCTCAAAATTAAAACTCTACCACTACCAAACGAAATTCTAATATTTCCTAATGCTAAAGCTGGAGCTGCTGAACCATCCGCTTGAAAAATGTTAACTTCTCCTCTAATCAGCTTGCGCGTTTCCTGAAACCCCTGCAAAGTAGTGCAGATATGATCAGTGGCTCCTGAATCTACACACCATGACGTGGTAGAAACAGCCGCTAAAAATGTTTCAACGACAAGTGAAAGTGAGTTACCTGGCTTGTTTTTCAGCTTGGCCAGAAAAACCGGACACTGCGCCTTCCAATGGCCTGATTGCTTGCAATGAAAACACTTGCCCTTAGGCTTTTTCACGCCTCCAGTTGGACTGCGCAACTGCCTTAGTATTGTGAGCTTTTTTCTTCTTCTGTCCACCTTTCAGTTTAGAAGTAGAACCTTTCTCAACTTTGAGTGCCACAACTGGTGCTTGTTGTTTGACAATTGCCTCTGCCGCCTGCAGCTCATTCAACAGTTGCGCCAAAGATAAACTCATCTTGTTCATATTATAGTTCAGGCGAAACTGTTGAAAACTGTCTGGCAGAGACTGCAATATCATCTCAACCTGGGTATCATTGTCAATTTCAGCCCCCAAGACCTCTAGTTCATTCAAAAGTTTCATCATTTTCAGAACATGATCTCTCACTGGGGTACCTTCAGCCATCTTCGTGTTCATAAGATCTCTCATGGCAGTTTGCTTAGCTGAGCGCCCCTGGTCACCAAACATTTGTTTGAGACTCTCCAGGATCTCATAAGCAGACAACATAGCTTGATGCTGATGTTGCAGCACATTCGACATTGAAGCCAGAATATAGCACCGCGCCATCTCATCAGCTTTCTGCCATTTCTGATAAGCTTTCTTATCATCATCACTGGCCTCCCCATCAGGCTTAAGAGGGCACTCTTCGTGGAGTACAAATTTATACTCCTCAGCAGTTAACACAATGTCAAGGTTTCTCCTCCAGTCAACATAGTTATGACCCTCAAGTTTGTTTTGTGCCAAAAATAGTGCTAAGGGAGTTAAAAGGAGACATATTGAATCTGAAGAGAAAAAAACGTTACAATAGATCAACAAAACAGTCATATAATTATTGAATAATTAAATTCAAAACTCATCACATACATATGTACTCATGCATCTCGAATAGCCAATCGATGGGATTGGAGAACTACTCATGCAATACACATATACAATGACTGACTATTCACTCCATGAACTTTATAGAGAGCTAACTCAGATGGAGAGTTTACTATTAGTTTAAGTCAAGTGAAAATCAAAACCCTAGTGACATTGATCCAATCATATACTACTCAGTTTAGGAGAGTTAATACAGATTATCAAAACTAGCGATTAAATACTTAGTGACTTGTATTAAAATTCATTCGATATGGAGGAAGGTCTAAGCCAGCACATAAACATAATACTTCACTACTATATAATCCTGGTAACCTTGAGGATGAATCCCCATCACCAAATAAATTGTTTTTCAAATTTTATATAATTTTTTATTTTCCAGAAATCAGAAAAATGGCCAAAACCCCATCTAAACGACCCCAAATGGCCAAAAAAGGCCCTACATCAATAGCAAAGCTATTGAGTATTGCGAACTGGGTCGTTTCCGATGGACCTACCAATTTTCAAGTCAATCTGAATCCGAATTTTTTTTTTTCCGCTGACCAGATCGAAAAAATCGTTTTCGGCAAAGTTAGGATTTGGTTTCAAAATTTCTATTCACTAATTCTTATCACATACCATCATTAGAGTACTAATGTACATGAATCAAGAATAAAGAACAAGTTTTGAAATATGCTTTTCATAATAATCAGTACTTGTTTCAAAAAGAACACAACATGGTTTGCAATTTCAGAAACATACATGAAAGCGATTAAACCTATGAAAAACAAAGACGTTATCTATATAGATGCAAGCGTGGCTCTTGATGCCAATTGTTGGAAAATATACACAGCGGAAGCGATTCCATAATCATACTGCTTACATGAATAATAGATAACAAACACGAACATGTAGAACTTACAAATATGCTGAAAATTAAATCGAGAAATACCTCTCGAAGCGTGAACAAATATCCTTCAAAGAAGTCCGACTCCAGTTCTGCAGTCTTCTGCAGTGATCCCAAAATAACAGCCGAACTCTCTCAATACTTGGGTGGGCAAGTATTGTTTGAAAACTTGTGTTTCTTAGGTTAGGAGGACCCCAAATATATATAGGGTTTTCCACTTTTTTTACCCAGTCCAAATTAGGACCAAAAAAACGTTTTTCTTCCTTTTCCCCCAAGAAACAGGATTCTGAATCCTAGTTAAATATGGGCACAGCAGGGACCACGGAATTAATTACTGAGGCTCCCTATTATAGAAATAATTCAAAAATCTGATTTGAATTATTCTTACCATAATAAATTACAAATCATTCCACTAGAAATTCGTAATTGCACTCCTCCATTTATATTTCAAAATTCCTCATTAAACACTTATATAATTCCCCATGTTAAGATTACAGACACTAATCAATAAATTAAATTACTGACGAATTTAATTCAATGATTAATTTCCTTTAGAGCACTCCTTAACTTATTTCATGTGTCGGATTCATAAATCCACCGGCCGGGTTTACACATGAAAACTTATAAGTTTTCTCAAAAAAGGTGTATCATCAATCTCTATACCGAGACATGGATTCCATCAACTAACTTATTATTTCACCAATATATATTATTATCATCCAATCTACCAAGCATATTGATCCATCTCAGGATCTCACCTTTTAATAGATCAAAATGACAATTAATACATACAGCTCGTAATAGTTATATCAAGATTAGGAATATAAGTACATTTAATAGTTTAGAGAATATGTTTCTGCCAGTCAGTCTAAAATATCTATCTCTACTTGGTCCTGTTCAATGCATTCAAAACGCACTAGCACGAGAAGTTAGAACTACACCATTCTCATAATCAAGATAAATTACATTTAATCTCGTGCTACAATCATTCTGATGGTTTGTCCAAATTTCCATCTACGATTGTGAACTATAACTTTTAACTTATAAGAACCGGTGATTTAATCTTCTGTGTACAAGCTTAAACTCTATACACTAAATCATCTACTATATAAGTTGAGGACACATATATGAAAAAATGATCTATTTAATTTAACATTTTATTGAATTGAATCAATAATTAAATAAACAATTGTTCCATAAGAAAATACTATATCTAAACGCATGGTTAATAGTATATCCTAACATGATTTTCATGGTTACTCTTGTTCTAATATATATGTGACTTTTGTCCACTCTTTTGAATTAAACTAGCTATAATGGCCTTAACAAAAATAATTTATCCATTATTATGACAAAATGAGACTATGAGACTATGTGTATTAATATAACTAAATTATTAACTGATAACCGTCTATATATATAAAGATATGTCACGTATTTCTTGTGTTAGTATAAATATTGGGTGTAAGATAAGTTTTTATCCAAATTTTATATGCATGAATTGACAGTTGACAACCATCCTTTATAAACAGAAAAATGACGAAGGCATGTTATATATCCAATTTGCAAACATGAAAGAATATGGCTTTCTCTATCATGGAGAAGTCACATTCTAGAAATTATTTAGCCATATTTCTCCTCAATGATTGCATCCTATAATTTGTCCAAACCGCATTTTCCACAACCATCACAATATGGAGTAAATTTACTACCTGTAATTACTGGGTCTATGAGTAGTTTAATAGTTTTGTGTAAGTTTTTTTCCTTTTCTTCAGAGAACCAAACAAAAAAAAAAACACTCAGGTCGAGGTGGATTCATAAGATCGGGAAGGTGAGGTCCTCTAGTGTGGTTAGAATTACACACCTAATTGATATAAGATGTGTTAAATGTGCACTACAAAAAAAAAAAGGTAATTTGCGGAGGTTGAAAGTTGCAATTCGCGGAGGCTTTAGCCTTTTCTAGCAACTAGTGGAGGCTAAAACCTCTGTAAATTGTAACTTTCAACCTCCACAAATTACTCATTTTTTTGTAGTGGTGTCAAAAAGATCCTGCATATTGGAAGTTGCTAAGTACAATTAAGAAGATTCATATAAGAAAAACAATAATTTTAATGGTACGCGATCTTTGGGTGATTTGCACAAATAGAATATTCTCATGCCATTCTCTTACGTTTGGATCTTGTTTAAATAAGTTTAGCAAAACTAGCTTGTGGATCAGAACTTTGGCCGAAAGTCTTGGCGGATTGCCAGATGTTCGGATGGATGAGTAAAGACTTGCCTTTCCACAAGTCTTAACGTATCACCAAAATTTTATTATAATTGTATCGTAACTTTGGAAAAAAATCGTTCACAAGTCTTGGTAGATTAAGACTTGTATCGCCACAAGTCTTGGCGGATCACTAAGAGTGTAGTACAATTTGTGTCACAGTTTTTTTCATGGCGGATCACCAGGGTTTTAGTATAGTTTGTGTCACAACTTCGGAACAATTTGTTTCATGGCGGATCACAAGAAGCTTCTGGTGGATCAACAAAATTCCTGTGCAAATTGTCTCATAACTTAGGGGAGAATTGTTCACTGAAGAATGATAAGGATTCATTAATGGTGAATCCAAGAACAAGATGAGAATTTAGAGAGAAGAAGATTTTTTCATATCATCAAACTTGTGTTGAATGAGTACAAGGCTTCATATATATAGTTAGAGAGTAGGATTAGTTTAACTAACTAATCCTCTACTTAGTCACTAACGGCTATAACTAACTCACTAATTATAATGACTAACAATTTCCTAACTACTTTACTCAACACTCTCCTTCAAACTTGGTGGTATGAAAATGTTGAAGACACCAAGTTTGGACATCAAATATTAATGTTGCACTCTGTTTAAACTTTTAGTGAGTATATCAACTGGTTGATCATGTGTTGAAATGTACTCAATCTTCATTTTTCCTTGTTGAAGCTTTTCCCTTATGAAGTGACAGTCTATCTCTATATGCTTGATTCTTTCATGATAAACTGGATTGGCAGCTTTCTGTAAAGCTGCTTTACTATCACTATGTATACACATTGGTAATTGTACCTGAACACCAAGATCTTTTGTAAGACCAATTAACCATTTAACTCTGCAACAGTTGAGGCAAGACTTATGTACTAAGATTCTGCTGATCTTCTGGACACAATAGACTGCATCTTTGATTTTTCAAGAAATCAGTGAATCTCTCGGTTTGATTACAAATCTTGTAACTGAATTTCTTGAGAAAAGACATGAGGCCCAATATTCATCACAGTATGCAGTTAGAACATCTTGCTTGTTACTTGAGAGTAGTACTCCTTGACCATTTTCCCTTTAATATATCTGATAATCCTCATTGCTCTATCCATATGAGACTTCTTTAGTTGTTGGAGGAATTGACTTAATGACTGTACACTATATACTATATCATGCTTGGTGACAATAAGATATAGAAACTTCCCTATAATTCTTTGATATGCTCCTTAATCTGTCAGTACTTCGTCATTTTTCACTTTGATCATCATACTCTTTGGTTGTTATATTTGTAGTAGTGTCCATAGGAGTATTTGCTAGTTTTGCTGCCCTTAAGCTAGTCTAAAAAATTAACTCTAATGCATATTTTCTTTGATGCATTACAATGTCTTGATTTGATTTTGCAAATTCAATCCCAACGTTTAATTCTCCAAGATCTTTTATCTTGAAGGCTTTATGTAGTGCAGTTTTTGTTTCTAGTAGCTGCTCAAGGTTATCACTAGTTATGAGCATGTCATCAACATATACTAACACTATGATTATTCCATTTCCTGTCCTCTTTATAAATATAGAGCGATTACACTGACTTTGATGAAATTCACACTTAAGTAAGGCCTCACTTTACTTTGCATTCCACTGCCTTGATGCTTTCTTTAAACCATACAGGGATTTTGAGAGTCTACATATCTGCTTACACTCCTCTTGACTCTTAAATCCTTGTGGAAGATTCATTTAGATCGCATCATACAAATCCCACTATAGGAATGCATTATAGACATCCATATGATAAATGTGCCACTTCCTTGCTGCTGCAATTGTCAATACTGTTCTCAAGGTGCCCATCTTTATTACCAGACTGAATGTTTCTTGGTAGTCAATTCCTTCTGTTTGACTATATCCTTTTGCAACTAGCCTTGCCTTGAATCCTTCTATTTCTCCTGTGGCCTTGTACTTCACTTTATAGATCCACTTACAGCCAATCGATTTCTTGCCTTGTGGAAGAGGATCCACTTGCCATGTTTGATTGTTTTCTAATACTTCTATCTCAGCGTGCATTGCATCAACCCATCTTGGATCCTTAACTGCTTCTGCGTAGCAAGTAGGTTCAACAATGTTAGAAAAGATTGCAAGATAACTTTGGTATTTCGGTGATAATTTCTCATAAGATATGTATTTTGATAAAGCATAAGGCATATTATCATGAACATTCAAGGATATGAAATCCTTCATCCATCCAGGAGGATGTTTTCCTTTGGTGGATTTTCTCGTATCTGTTGTATTTTGCACTACTGGTGCTTGATTTAGCACTACTGGTTGATGTGCTATAACAGGTGTTGACACCTAATTTTTGACCTCCCGTAATTTATTTCAACCATCAGAATCCCGGAATAATAAATAAACGAGCTGAGCACTTTGAAAGCCTTAAATGATTTTTTCAAATTGTCCAGGTCAATATTTCTTTCCCTTAAATTAATAAAAGGGATTTTCATGCATCATAACTTTATTTAGAAATTAATGAGTATTTTCATGATATTTTAAGAGATTTTGTTAAATTTAAAAAGAAAAAAAAGAGGAAGGGTTTTATTTATTTGATTATTAAAGAAGTCAAATTTTGAAAATACTTCATTCTCTTTTTAATCTTTGAAAGTTTTAGTGATTTAAATAATTTAAGTAATTAACTATTTAACCTTTTAAACTTCTGATTTTTATATAATCTTCATGATTT
>NC_081347.1:56612590-56670013 GCF_029784015.1 Lycium ferocissimum
ACAAATATCGGTGTTTCATTTTACCGCCCCCCTCAACGACTCTAAGGGGCGGTAAAAGGAAAGGATTTGGGGGATGACCCCTATCATCGGAGAACAAAAAAACGCTTCTAAAAAGGGATTTCCCGGTGGAAGCCCCAAAACGGGGCCCCTTAACATCACCGTGGAATGCCATGGTAAGACAATAGGGAAGGTGCTGGTGGACAATGGATCAATCCTAAATATTTGCCCTGTCACCACACTGACTCAGCTTAGTTACGACGGAGGCAAGATTCGCCAGAGTGGGACAAACTTCAGGGGATTTGATGGATCTCTAAGTGATTCCCTTGGAGAGATAGACCTACAGATCCAGGTTAGACCTGCATCTTTGATACGCTCAAATTACACCTATTAATGGTATAACGCGGACGTTGTCAAATATAGTAACCCAACAAGGTTGGGGTCGAATCCCATAGGGAATATGGTGTGAAAAGTTTACTAAAATCGTAGATGCTAAATTTTAGGTCTAATATCTTAATCCGATGAGTTTTGGCAAAGGTTGATTTTTTATAACTAATTGCTAATCTATTGATTTGGTGGAAGTTTATGGTAAAAGAAACTAAGGTTGTGTCCCTCGTTAGATAGGGTGTATGATCATGGGTATTGATCTTGATATACTTCTAATGGATCATTATATGAATGCACTTAATCTCTATGTGAATCTCTACTATTTTCCAATAAATAAAGATTATGTCTTTCTATGATTTTCCCAAATATAAGAAAGTGGGTATGAAGAATGATTAATCATGCCAAGTAAATTCTTCTTATTCCTAAGTGAATTTATTAAACAAAGTTTAATGCTTTGAGTTCTTGTTGTTTATTCTTACCAACCCTAATTATTTTCCCAAATAAATCAAGGGTGTGGCTTTAATTAATGTTTTACAACCATTAATTATGAATGAAGAATGAAGAATAAACAAACCCTAATAATCCATTATTTGTATATCAATCACAACCCAATCACAAAACACCCATCAATTTGGGTTCACAACCCTAGTAAGAGAAATTAGCTACTCATGACAAAGAACAAGAAACAAGAAATTGAGGAATTCATAATTGCTTACTTTGAATAAAAGAGGAATTGAGAAGAATTGGATTGATGTTAGAACCTTCAAAAACTTGAGAGTATTTTATGTTCTAAGTCAAAAATATAAAAAATATGAGAACTGATAATAAAACCCTACAATGGACTATTTATAGGTTTGGAAAATACACAAGTTACTGATTTGCACTTTGTCCGTCACATTTAAATACGGTCAGAATCACTTTACGGACGCGTAAAGTGGTTCAGGCCCAGGTCGTCTTCTCAATTCTGTGCAACTTAATCTTCCAAAATATGAACCGTAAAGTGGTTTACGGTCCGTAAACTGCTTGGTCGTCTTTCACTCTTGCTAATCTCAGACTTTCTGCCAAACGTTTGAACGACTAAATACGTGATGGAATACGGACCGTAAACTGAAATACGGTCCGTAAACTCAGCTCGTAAATCACCATCTTCCCAACTTGACTTTCTGTTTCAGAAATCCTTTAATACGACCATGGAATACGACGTATTGTGGAATACGGTCCAGAACCGCATTTACACATTTACGACTTTGTTCTTCAACCGTGATCAAGTCAAATTGTTCCTTTCCCGAAAAACACTAGAAAACACGTAAAATCACATAGACTCGCTTAAAAACAAGTAAAACTTATAGCTAAAAAGCATCGATTGTGGCGTAAAATCACGCCACATCAATCTTTCACAGCATAATTCCAGGTCATGGCAATCACTGCCAACTACAATATGCTCTTTGGAAGACCCTGGATACACTCCGCCGGTGCGATCCTATCAACTCTGCACCAGGCTATAAAATTGAATGGCAAAGATAGGAAATTGTGGTGGCAGCTGAGAAGGATATTCAGAAGTATCCTTACAATGTCGTTCATATGATCAAAGGGAGCCCTCACTTGCCAAACTTTCATTTAGTGGAATACGTTGGGGCCACTCATGTGGAGGAAGAGGTTGGTAAGCCCATTCTGACAGTCTACAGAATGATTGCCTCTTCAATGCTAGGGATTGGTTTCAAAATGGGAAAAGGTCTGGGAAGAGACCTCGGAGGGATAACAGAGCCTGTCCCAATCCCAAAGGAAAATTATCACTTCGGTCTAGGGTATACTCCTAGCAAACACCAGCTCACAAGGGCAATAAAGAGAGAGCCTAGAACAAGGAACTTGTTTCGTCCAATTTCGGGTCTGTACCAGTCATTCCCCAGAAAGATGGCGGTGCTGAATGAAGAAGAAACTGATAGGAATCTCGAGTCACTGTTCTAAGAAGAGGGATGCTACGCTGATACAAGCCGAGCTTCATCAAGAACATCCACATCAAGCCGAGCTAGGGATCACAACTTTGGAGACTTACTAGGTGCTTAGATTGAAGGCATGAAGCTCAAGAGTATGCTAAAATGCAAATATAGTCCTTATTTAGATGAAGTAGGGAGAAGAAGGCCTTTCTCATCTTTTAAGAAGATTACCAACCAAACAAGGCCCTTACTTCATTAAGGGTATTGTTGTAATAGCCATAGTAGTCTTCCTTTTCTATCTAGTATAAATACTACCTTAGTTTATTTCATTAGGTAGACTTTTATGATATGAAATATTGAAATTGTGAGATTGTGAGACTCCATTGGGAGCATGAGAGATGAGAGCTTGTTGAAGCTTTTGGTTGAATTCTTTGTTGAGAAGGTTGGTTGCTTGAGGACTTTGTTTCCCTTGAGGTCACCTTAAGAAATTTGGTGCTTGTGATTACTCAATTGGAGGTCTTGGTTATATAGAACCTTGATTTCCAATTGGTATTTCTCTTTGTGTCAACTTATCTATCCTTTAATTTCCTTGTCCTTTTTGAATTCCTAGTTAGTTTCTTTGTTTCTCTATCCGTTCTTGTATCAATTGGTATCAGAGCTTAACTTAGGTTTGTTCCATCAAATCTAGTCTTGGGTTTTGATTCAACAAAAAAAAAAAAATTGAAATTAAAAAAAAAATTAAATTTTTGTTGAATTTGTTGAATCTAGTGTTGAATTAGAGTTTCTTAGTGTTTCTAGAGTCTAAATCTTCAATTTCGAGTCAATTTGGAGTTAGGGTTTGTGTTCTACCATTGTTGAGCTTCAAAGCTTCAAGAACAAGGTTGGTGGGTTTGAAGAAGAAGAAAAATTGAAGGTTCAAGTTTATTGGGGTTTGTTCTCTGGTTGATAAGGACTCTAAATTTGAAATTTGGAGGTATTTGACTAAGGATCTAAGGATCTACCATTTTTGGTATTTGAAGTTTTGAAGAACTCAAGAACTTGAAAAGTGGGTCTTGTGATTTGTTTGAAATTGAAGTCTAATTTCTAGTGGGCTTTGTTCTCCATATCAAAGAGAGCCTACATCCGAAATTTGAGCGAATTTGGAATTGAATTGAAGGTAGATAAAATTTTAAATTGTTCTTGTGTTCTTGAGGTTGTTCATATCTTCAAAGGAAGAAGATGACCTAAGAAGGGGGTTTGATCTTCAAAACTTAGTTAAAGGGTCAAAAAGTATTTGTGGGCCCAAGTAAGTATTCAAAAGAAAAAAAAATCAGAAATACTTAAGTCTTATTTTCTGATTTTTGCAAAAAAATAAAAAATCAGAGTATTGTTCACTCCGCTTTTGGTCCACTAAGCGGAAGGAAAGCGGTCCGCTTTCGGTTCGCATAGCTCAAGGATAGCTTGATTTCCTTTGAACCTGAGATTCAGAAATTAGTTTGGTCCGCTTTTCATCCGCGAAGCGGAAGGAAAGCCTGATTCACTGAAGAGTTTTTGAAAATTTTTCCAAGTGTCAAAATGGTTTGACTCTTTCCTAACTTCTTTTCTTTGATTCTTACAACTAATTAACAACTAGTAATCGATCTTATTAGTTGTTAACTAGTTCTTGAGTCCTTAATTTCATTTCGTGCCAATTCTTTTCACTCTTTTCTTGTTTTTACCTCGTTGTGAATTTCTTGGCTCAAGTCCGCTAGATTAAATTGAGTTGTCCTTACTTTCTTCGAGTCGATAAGAATCCACTCTTAACCTGGAGTAGTGAACGGGACCTTGTGACCCAACTGGATTAACAAGCATACAACCATTAGCTGAAGCAATATGTGAGGCATTCAAAAGGTGCGCATACTTGAGCATTTGGTGAGTTATTTTTAACTAATGTGACGTGTTTTCTTGGTTTATTGAGTTTCTTAAATAGGTACTAATGGCTAGTCAAGGCAGAGAGACGAAAGTTCCCATCGGGGAACTTACATTTGTTGATTTGATGAGGTTGTTACAAGATATGAACAACAAGTTAGGGAGATTGAATAGTCAAATGGATCACCTAGAGAGTAGGATAGAAATCGCGGAATGTAAGGAGAAACGACGAAGAGAGCTTGATTGGTTCGAAACTCATGGACTTACCTATGAAAGAGAGAGGCACAAGTATGTAGTGGACAAATGCGGGAGTCTTCTCTTTCCACAACCTCTTCCACAAGAGACAATGAATGCAAGGTTGCAAAAATCTCCTCCCATGGAAACCTTGTCAACTAAAGAAGATTCTTCGTGTGAACTTCAAGGTACGATAGCTAAACTCAACACTTCCAGCTCTTTGAATGCACAAGTTTGTGATGTGAGTGTGAGTGGTAGCTTGTCGTTGTGTGACTTTAATGATTCTTTACCATGTGATGATAATGTCGTTGTTGAAAGTATCCCTACACTAGTTGATCCTTTTGATGACCGAATTGATTCTTATTGTAAGATTAATTTGTGTCCACCTGGTGTTGACACTTGTGTTGTGAATGAAAATACATTATCATGTGATCAACTTGAGTGTAATGTTAATCCACTAGTCGAAGAATTTTTTGATGTGATTAATGAACCTCCGATTAGTGATGATGTGGTTCTAGTTGATCATTTGAATGAGTGTGACACCCCATCCTTGTTTGATGAATGTGGAAATGAGTTTCTTGGCCTTATCTTTTTGTCAAGTGATGAGACTCCCATTTGTGATGGTGATGTGTGTCATGTGGATAGTCATGTAAATGAAGGTACTTTGAAAGATGACATTTGTCTTTTTGAGAATGAAATTACATGCTTCGACTTACCATTGTTCAATGATTTTTCTCTCTTTAAAGATAATGTCTTATTTGATGATAACATGACTAATGAGAGTAAAGTGCCTAGTGGAATGTATTGTAATGTTGAAAATGTAGCCACTTTTAGGGACTACATGGTATTTGAAAATCCACTATGGAATGATGACGTTCTTCCCTATGATAGAAAATCCCCCTTGGGAAATGATAATACACTTGTGGGGAAGGAGTGTTTTGAAAAGAGAGGTGATACTTTCTTGCAATTTTTTAACTATTCCTTGTGTGTTCCGAGTCTTAGTAGTATGCTTGATCATGTACTTGAATTTAATAGTGAAGCTACATGTGAGGACACCATAGATGAAGTTGTTTTGTGTGAAACCTTTTTTACTATCTATTTGCATATGATGACATTCATGCTTGTGTTGGGGGTGCATCTTATGTTGGGAGGGGATCAAATGGGGTAGACAGTCATTCTCTTGGCCATGATGTGTGGATACTCTTCCATTTTGACCCTAATGATGTTTTAAATTTGTGTGACTTGGTCATAGTGTTACCTTTGGGTGCTATCACTTTAAAGTTGAGGATCATTTGTGTGTCATGTCTATTAGAATTAATGTGGTATTGCCTTTTCGGTATTTTGAAACCATTGGTTCCTCTATGAAATCTTCATTTCATGTTCTTTGGGATAACCAAGTTCTTAGTGCTCTATATGAGAGCTTGTTTCTCTTAATCATGGTTGATACTTGGTTATATCACAAGTGTGTGCATACTTGGCATGTTAGTAGAGTAGGCTACTCTTACACTAACCCTCATCCTTTGAGGACCTTGTTGTTCTTGTCTTCCCTATGGTTTTGCAAGGTTTAGATTCGAGGACGAATCCTTTTCAAGAAAGGGAGAATGATACAAGTCGAGCTTCATCAAGAACATCCACATCAAGCCGAGCTAGGGATCACGACTTTGGAGACTTACTAGGTGCTTGGATTGAAGGCATGAAGCTTAAGAATATGCTAAAATGGAAGTATAGGCCTCATTTGGATGAAGTAGGGAGAAGAAGGCCTTTCTCATCTTTTAAGAAGACTACCAACCAAACAAGGCCCTTACTTCATTAAGGGTATTATTGTAATAGCCATAGTAGTCTTCCTTTTCCATCTAGTATAAATACTACCTTAGTTTATTTCATTAGGTAGACTTTTATGATATGAAATATTGAAATTGTGAAATTGTGAGACTCCATTGGAAGCATGAGAGATGAGAGCTTGTTGAAGCTTTTAGTTGAATTCTTTGTTGAGAAGGTTGGTTGTTTGGGGACTTTGTTTCCCTTGAGGTCACTTTAAGAAGTTAGGTGCTTGTGATTACTCAATTGTAGGTCTTGGTTATATAGAACCTTGGTTGCCAATTGGTATTTCTCTTTGTGTCAACTTATCTATCCTTTAATTTCCTTGTCCTTTTTGAATTCCTAGTTAGTTTCTTTGTTTCTCTATCCGTTTTTGTATCATACGCGGTCATCGAAGAAAATCAGGAGACACCCAACATACGCAGTCTGAGGCTATGGGAGCGCTTGAACAATTGATCATCCACCCCCCTCTTGGCTCCTCGGTAGAGAGATGAATTTTCCTTAAAACCTTTTTCAAAGCGGTGACATCGGCTGAGGCCCGAATGATCGCCTTTTTCTAAATTACTTCGTAATGTTTAAAAAAAGGGAAATGGTCCGACGTTGTTCCGAACCAGAACCGCAGTTGTAGCCAATTGTTCTTGAAGTAATGAAAAGCATCGATCTACATAAAACTGCTATCTTTATCAGATAATAATAACGAAGGTTTTTCTAACTAACTACGCGTAACAGGCAATAACAAACCTAGCTTTACTCTGCCTCGCCTTTTCAGTATTAATCATAATAAAACAACCGAAAATGTCATGATGTGTCGATAAACTAACGAGGAAAACAATCAACAGGAATACGAAGAGAACGATGAATCAACAATGATGCCAGAGGGACTAGTAGACGAATTAGAAGAACTAAAAGAAAAGAAAAAGACAAATATGGATGAAACTGAGGTGATCAACCTTGGTAACAAAGAGGATGTCAAGGAGACACGGATCAACACTTATTTGGGAGCTCCACAAAAAGAAGAGCTCGTAGCTCTATTAACGGAATATGTGGATGTCTTCGCCTGGTCATACCCAGATATTCCAGGTTTGAGCATTGAACTTATAGCCCACATATTGCCTATTAAGGAAGGTTTCACGCCGGTTAAGCAAAGGACCCGGACATTTAAGCCTGACCTGAGTATTAGTATAAAGGACGAAGTAGGGAAACAAATCAAGTCTAGAATAGTGGTGGTATCCTATCCCACTTTGGTGGCCAACATAGTGCCAGTACCCAAAAAGGATGGAAAGATTCGAATCTGTGTGGATTACCGAGATCTCAACCGGGCCAGTCCAAAGGAAAACTTTCCACTTCCAAACATCCACATTCTAATAGACAACTGCGCCAAGCATGAGCTGCAGTCCTTCGTGTATTGTTTTGCCGGGTACCATCAAATACTCATGAGTGAAGAGGACGCTGAAAAGACAACTTTCATCGCTCCTTGGGGAGTCTATCATTACCAGGTGATGTCGTTCGGCCTCAAGAATGCTAGCGCCACTTACATGAGGGCTATGACTACCCTGTTCCATGATATGATGTATCAAGAGATTGAAGTCTATGTGGACGATGTCATCATAAAATCAAGGGAAATCTCAGAGCATACTGTGCATTTGCGCAAGTGCTTCTATAGACTTCGTAAATTCAATATAAAGCTTAACCCTGTAAAGTGCGCGTTCGGAGTGCCTGCAGGTAAATTCTTTGGGGTTCATAGTCAGCAGTAGGGGCATTGAACTAGACCCTACCAAGATTAAAGAAATTCAGGAGCTACCACCCCCCAAAACTAAGAAAGAAGTCATGAGCTTTTTGGGAAGGTTGAACTACATGGGTGATTCATAGCCCAGTCAACTGCGATAATAGAGCCAATCCTTAAGTTGTTCAAAAAAGATGCTCCCATAAATTGGACAGAGGAATGCCAAGAGGCATTTTAATCCTCCTGTCTTGGTACCGCCCAGGCCAGGGAGTCCTCTGTTACTGTATCTGTCGGTATCAGAGAAAGCTTTGGGGTGTATGCTCGCCTAGCATGATGAAGAGGGAAAAAAGGAACTTTCCATCTATTATTGAGTAAGAAGTTCACCTCCTGCGAAGCGCGGTATACGCCTGTTGAGAAGACCTATTGTGCTTTGACTTGGATTGCCCAAAAACTGAGGCACTACCTATCAGTGTTTACTACTCACCTCATATCTAGAATGGATCCGCTAAGATATATCTTCCGACAATCGATGCCCATAGGAAAATTAGCTAAATGGAAAATGCTGCTAAGCGAATTCGACATCGTGTACGTGGCGCAAAAGGTAATCAAAGGACAAGCCCTAGCGGACTTGCTGGCAGAAAGTCCGGTGGATGATGAACCGGAACCATTACGGACTTTCTTCCCAGACGAGGAAGTGATGGCTATAGAAGAAGAGGTATTGGAACCATATTCGGGTTGGAGACTGTTCTTCGATGGAGCAGTCAATTACAAAGGATCAGGCATTGGGGCGGTGCTGATATCGAAAATAGGGCAACACTGCTCGATGGTCGCAAAACTTAACTTTAGATGTACCAACAACATGGCAGAATACTAAGCATGTATCCTAGGTCTCAGGATGGCGCTGGACAAGAACATACATGAGTTATTGGTAACCGGGGACTCCGATTTGCTCATCAATCAAGTGAAAGGAAATTGGGCGGCCAAAAGTGATAAGATACTCCCATATGTGAATCTGGTAGAAAGATTGTGCGAAAGATTCAAGAATATAAGATTGTGCGAAAGATTCAAGAATATTGACTTCAAGCATACTTCAAGGGCTCAGAATGAGTTTGCAGACGCATTAGCCACAATATCGTCTATGATCCAGCACCCTGAGATCACCCACATTGATCCATTGGAGATCACACTGAGAGAAGAACAAGCTCACTGCGCCCATGTTGAGGCCGAGCCAGATGGCCAACCATGGTATCTCGACATTAAGGCCTACCTGGAAAAAGGGGAGTATCCCCTAGAGAGTTCAGCAAACCAAAAGAAGACTATCAGGAGTTTGGCCAATGGTTTCTTCTTGAACAAAGAAGTACTATGCAAAAGAACCCCTGACCTCGGGTTGCCCAGATAGGTGGATGCCGAAGAGGCCACAAAATTGCTAAAAAAAGTGCACGGGGAGGGGGGGGGGCATGCGGAACCCACATGAATGGATTCATCCTAGATAAGAAAATATTGAGGACAAGATATTATTGGATGACCATGGAGCATGACTCCTGTAAATTTGTGTAAAGTGCTATCAGTGTCAGATACACGGGGATCTGATCAAGGTTCCACCCACAGGATTACATGCAATGAGCTCCCCCTGGTGTTTCGTGGCATGGGGAATGGATGTCATAGGACCCATCGAGCCTCCGGCCTCGAACGACCATCATTTCATCTTGGTCTCCATAGATTACTTCACTAAATAGGTGGAAGCAACTTCCCAAAAATCAGTGACCAAGAAAGTCGTGGCTGACTTCGTCACAAACAATTTGATATGTCGTTTCGGTGTACCAGAATCCATCATTACAGACAATGGTGCCAATCTGAATAACCATTTGATGAAGGACATCAGTGAACAATTCAAAATCACTCACAGGAACTCTACCGATCTTGAGAAAGATGGTTGACAACTAAAAGAATTGGCACGAGCAGCTACCTTATGCTCTGTTAGGATACATAATAACGACCAGAACTTCCACTGGGACAACCCCATACCTCCTCATTTACGGTACGTCGGTCATACCCGCAGAAGTAGAGATCTCTTCACTCAGGATCATCCAAGAGGCAGAGCTGAAAGATGCAAAATCGGTTAAAAATTGTTATGAACAACTGGCCATGATAGAGGAAAAGAGAATGGTGGCAGTGTGCCACGGACAGCTATACAGACAAAGGATGTCTAGAGCCTTCAACAAGCGGGTCAGAACTCGACTTTTCCAGATCGGACAACTCATGCTCAAGCGAGTCTTCCCTCACCAAGAGGAATATAAAGGAAAATGCACGCCGAACTGGCAAGGACCATACATGGTCAGGAAAGTACTCTCAGGAGGAGCCGTGATCCTGGTCGAGATGGACGGACAAGAGTGGCCCAAGGCCATCAATGCAGATGCACTCATGAGATACTACATTTAGGATTCTATTTGCTTGTAATCGCATTGTTATTTCCTTATAATCGGACCTTTTGCTTGTAATCGTACTAGAATAGGAGAAAAACAAATCATCTATGTAATGAACTATGCAATGATCTGAATTCCTCACGATGGTATACGTAGGTAGTCCATATCGGACCTGGTTGCTTTATTAGGAAAACCAAAACTCAATTACTTTTTTCTAAACTACGTTCGACCTGAATTCCTGCTGCCATAGGATACGTAGGCGCGCTCGATCTCGGTCATCATAAAAAGAAAAACCAAGAAACCCCTAGGAAACCTTAGAGACAATAAGGCGGGAAAGGTCTACAAGATCAAGCTTGCAAGGGTCAGTGCAAGAACCAGACAGCGTCAACCCTACACTGGGGCAGATGTTTTGAGGGGACCTCAAAAATTCCTATCAGAACAGTCAACCAAGGAAGAGATGGAGCAAAGCAATACACTAGGGCAAAATGTTTGAGGGGACCTCAAAAATTCTCGCTTAGAGAAACGACACAAGGGACACTCGGAGCGAGTCTTGAAATCGGGGCAGAATTTTTTGAGGAAGACCTCAAAAATTCTGCCAATACGAAAGCTAGAAACCATGTCTTCGAAAAGAACAAGAAGACCTTGTTCAAAGAGAATATACGTCATGACACATAAAAAACAAAGCAAATATTTACTTTAAGAAGAAATAACATGCGTTTTATAAATTTTTATTTTGAATTTTCAAAAAATATATATATATATATATATATATATATATATATATATATATATATATATATATATATATAATTGCATCCCGAAACATCTCTGGAAATACCGAGCCCAAGAGGGTCCGGAGGAGCATCAGGAGGAGACATTAGGCGGGAAGGCGACGACGCTAATCGACTTCTTGGAAAACCCACAATTTTTCTGTGGATGCAGGTTTTTCCTTCTACAGGACAGCGGATACACCACCAACCAGCTGACTCACAGCAAAGGCAAATGGCAAAGCCCAAACGATGGAGAAAGACCCAGAAGGGTCATAGCAGAGAATGGGTATTAACGAGACATCTGACCGCGAGAGTCACGGAGCAAATGAGCGTAAAGATAGACCCAAACAAGAGGGTCGCACAAGGAATGAACGACAAAGATGCAACAGACCAAGAAGGTCACAATGGATGGGCATAAAGATACATGTGACCAAATGGATCATTACAAGCACAAAGGGCATATCTGGCCGCAAGGGTCAACAACCAATACAGTGAATGAAAGAAGGATTATCCATCCACAAGGGCCATAATAGTCATCTGCATGCCGAGAGGGTCATTCATTTATTTTTTCTAAGAGGGCCATTCATTCAAATAGCCAAGAGGGCCATTCATACAAATAAGTCGAGAGGGTCATTCATACAAACAGCCGAGAGGGCCATTCATTCAAACAAACCGAGAGGACCATTCATCTAAATTTCCACAAGAATATCTGCATATTGTCAAGATCCAGGAGAGAGGCACAACCGCCCAAAAGGAGCCGGTTGCTGAACCAGATCCAGAAGAGTTGCGGAGCAAACGTGAAACTTTTTTTTTTATGAAGACAGTCAAGATAGGGTGCTCATGAGAGTCAATCTCTGCGGCCAGGATTTGGAAGCCATCCAATCTCAGACTCAGCCACAACTTGTCTTGTTTTTCTTTTTTCTACTAAAAAACCGCAACCGATCGGATACACACTGAGAAGTCTGAAGGTACTCCCACATAAGGGATATACTCTTCTCCAGCAAGTCGAACTACATGTGAGCTAATTCCCAGGAACCAGGGATATGTAGGCAAACTCAAACCCCGAGATTCGACCACGTTAACGATTTGGGAGAAACCCAATCACAACATTGGGATCCTAGGATAGTTTCTTCTAGATCATTTGAAGGTCTTTAGTTGAGTCGAACTACAAGCGGCCTGAATTCTCATATGACATGAGATATGTAGGAAACCCAGGGATCAGGGTCCGGTCACGTATGTGAAAATTGCATAGAGACAAAGGGAAAAATGAGCCGGGTCAGTCAAAAATTAAGGTTATTCAAATTTCGTTACTCAGGGATGGACTCGTCATCCCCGAACACTGAAAGGGCAGTTGTTGACACCAAATTTTTAACCTCCCGTAATTTATTTCAACACTTAGAATCCCTGGATAATAAATAAATGAGCTGAGCATTTTGAAAGCCTTAAATGATTTTTACAAATTGTCCAGGTCAATATTTCTTTCCCTTAAACTAATAAAAGGATTTTTCATCCATCATAAATTTATTTAGAAATTAATGAGTATTTTCATGATATTTTATGAGATTTTGTTAAATTTAAAAAGAAAAAAAAAAAGAGGAAGGGTTTTATTTATTTGATTATTAAAGGGGTCAAATTTTGCAAATACTTCATTCTCTTTTTAATCTTTGAAAGTTTAGTGATTTAAATAATTTAAGTAATTAACTATTTAACCTTTTAAACTTCTGATTTTTATATAATCTACATGATTTGTCAAAAATAGGCATAATTGCCCTTAATTTTTTTTAACTAGGCTAATTAATTAATTAAGTGATAATTACTGAAAAAATTGATCCTTTTTATATAAATATATTTTTGTCTTGGCCACAATTAAATTAGTCAGTTCATGATTTACAAAAAATAGAGTTATTTTGCAAAATCAGCCAGTTAACATTTTATCTGAAATAATAGGTTTAGTTTAATTTCAAAATTGTTGAAAAGGCCATAATTAAAATATTCATGTTAGGTTAAAGATTAATTAAGGCCATTTTAGGCCCATTAACATTTTTGCCGACTTTTTAAAATTATTTTAATAAAATAATTGCGGCCTAATTTTTCCCATAATTAAAACTTCTTCAATTTTAATATTTTTTCTAATTATTCATTTTTATGTACTTGATATATATATACATGTATATATATATATATATATATATATATATATATATATATATATATATATATATATATATATATATATATATACATATGTATACGCTTGGTGTATACATTAATCCATAGGGCTTTTTAATTTATTTCAGAATTGGGACCGAGCCCAGTCCAAAACCAGGACCTGGCCCAAATCGTCTAATGAATAATAGGTACACCCCAGCCCCTTTATTTCATTTTCCATTTTTCAAAATAACCCCCCCCCCCCTGCCCGCCTCTCTCTCTCTTTCTTTTCTCATGAAAAACCCTAGCAGCCGCCATGTTCTCCCTCGTCTGTCTCATGCAAAAAATGGCATATTTGCATAGGTATGATGACATGCACAACATTTTCATGCTCTTTGTTTTGAAAATATCAAAAGTTCACTTGGTTCCACAATTTCTTTTACCCGAATATGGTATGAATCCTTTGTTTACTCTTTATTTTTAGATTTTAGTCAAAGTCGTCATTATCTTTTGCTTTAAATTTTATTTTTTCTAGCATTTTTACTATTGGTCCATGATTGTTGGCTCAGATCGACCCAAGAAGGGTCAGATCTGACCGTATGTTAGCTGTGTTTAGATCTGGGTCGTTGATTTGTTGCTTACTGAGTTTGGTTATGAAAAAGGGATTTTATCCCACATCGTTGTTGCTAGTTTCAGTTGAAATTTTGGGGTTCTATAAATAGAACCCCAATCCTCTTACAAAAACAAGTTTTGGAAAGTTGGAAAAGGTTAAAAAAAAAAAAAGAATTTGAAAGTAAAGAAGTCGGAAATCTCATTTTTTTTTAAAAAAAAAAGGCTTCTTGGTAAAAGAAACTTTAAAAAAAAAAAAAAAACCTTGACAGAAATAGTTGGTTTTTTCCTAGTTAAAATATTTGTTCTTACTTGATTTCATTTTGGTGTTCTTTGAGTTGTTGAGGTTTTGGAAGTACAAAGGCTCTCAAATCCATTCTTTTTCTGGCTGCACATATAAAAGGTAACTCGTTATTCATTTTCTTTGTTATTTAGAGTTTTTCCTAGTCTAATTATATTTATGTTAGTTGAGTTAGCTTATGGTTTGGTGTTTGTTCATAGTGGTTCCCATTTGCTAAAAGAGCTGCTTTAGTTAGTTCTGTGCTTATACTTGTGGTCTATGTAAGGTAAAACAGTTGGAACAAGGTGAATGTTGCATTAAAATCCATTTAAGAAAATAGGTTGTTTGAACCTTCTCTTAGTTTGTTTGTTCATATGATTCTAGTATTCCTATGTTTCTTTGGGAAATGATGTGGTTGAAGTACTTTTAAAGTTTCATGTTTTTCCCTTTCCCTCCTTCCTTAAAGTCACATTAGTTGTTAGTTACAATCTTAAGCCTGACCAATGCAGTAAAATCTAATCCTAGGCGTTGTTTAAAAGAGATAAGGTAGTTTACAGGTTGATTTAGATGAATATGAATAGATTTCCTATAATGTGTGCTTGTGCTCCTAATTTGAAATCACATCTTCTTACTAATTAGTCATGAATTACTCTCTCTTGTGAAACAAAATCTCTTACCTGGATTTTCTTGACTATGGATGATTGAATTTAACAAATTGGTTTAGATAGAGCTTCTGGTGTGTTCTCTTCCTTTTAAGTGAATAACTACTCAAGTATAAATTGAACTTGTTTGCTGACTTTCTTTTACGAAGATGTAGCAGTAGAATGATTCCATTTTTTTTCTCTTTCTTAAGTGGTCTTGCTCACACAAAAAATAGAATAAAGGTAAGTATTGATTAATAGTTTGCCCCTTTTTTAATAAAATGATACCTCGTTTAAAGAGAACTAGGTCCAGTTTGAGTTTTTTATGAGTTGGTGGATCACGTTACTGACAATACCTGTGATGATGATCTCATCTAGTGTAGGTTAGATTGTGTAATTGTCTATGACTTGTAGCAAATGTGTGCTAATTGTCCATGACTTATAGTAAATCCTAGAACCATTATGATTAAGGTATTTGAGCGTGAGTTTTGTTTTCCTTTTGGTTTGATCAAGGCTTGGCTTTCTTGTCTGAATTTGTTGCCTAAACATATGGTGTCCATAACTTGCTCTGTGTGGATTATGTCACAAGTCCCTCACCTGAAAATAATCTATTTCGATATGTGCAGAGTTTGGTCAAAAGGTTAAAAGTTAAAAAAAAAAAGGAAGTGATTAACTTTAGGAACTATAGGACTAAGTTCCCATTTGAAGTTTAATTAGAGTTAATCTAATTGATAACTAGATAATCGGATAGATATCAATCTGTAACTTGGTCGTGATCATGTTGAAACTGAAAAATATAAATAATAGAATGAAATGGTGTCTAGGAAAGAAGTCTGTTCTCCTATTGTGATTTCCTCTTGTTGATCCTTCCCTCATTAGTTATTTTATCGAAAGGGTGAAGTAAGTTTATTATAAAAATGGACTGATATGCCCATTCTTGCATCTATTTTGCTTTTCATCCATGTATGGGTCTTAATTTGGTAAATGCCGTTCATGGAAAGGTTTCTATCTGATGAGGAGAGATGTGCTATGGCTACGAAGTTTGAAAAGCTAGAACAGGGTAACAAGTCGGTTCGTGAGTATAGTTTGGATTTCACCCGTAAGTCAAAGTATGCTTTAAACATGATTCTGACTGAAAAGCATAAGTTGACTCATTTTGTGAAAGGCTTGGTACCACATCTCAAGTCTGCATGTGCTGCTGTTGCTATGTCTCCTATTTGCACTTTCTCATCTCTGGTTGGGTTTGCTGAACAACAAGAGAGTTGGAAAAATAAAGAGAGGGTGGATCGAGATCAGAACAAGAAGGCTCGATCGGCGGGTGGTTTCAGTGGTAATAATTATAAGGGAGGGCAGAGTAAAGGGTATTCTGCACCTGCTCAGTCTAGTGCTTATTCCCATGCTAGTGTGCCTTCTGGTAGGTAAGGCCAGAAAAATAATAATAATAATAGTAAGTTTTCGCAGGGAAGTAGTCGTCCGCCAGTGTTGGAAGAACGTATATGTCATTATTGTGGGATTAGAGGCCACATTAAGAGGGAGCTGCTATGAATAACCAAAAGAATGATTCGCCTGCTTCTGCATCTGCTAGAAATCCTCCTGCTGGTAATGCTAACAATAATAATCAGAATGCTTGTAACAACGGCAAAGGAAAGGAAGTTGCTAATACCACAGTGGAGGGACAGCTCGACTTTATGGGCTGATTCGTAGGGAGACAGCTGAGGCTTCTGATCTTTGTGGTTACAGGTATCCTTACAATCTGTTCTCATGATGCTTACTCATTGATTGATCCGGATTTAAATTTATTCTATGTGACTCCTTATTTTGCTATTCATATGGGTATGAAACCCGAACCATTGTTGGAACCCTTTGTTGTTGATACGCCTTTGACTGTTCCTGTTATTGCTTCTACAGTGTATGGAAATTGTGTTGTCGTGCTTAAAGGTCGTGAGACCATGGCTGATTTGTATGAACTTGAGATGGTGGATTTTGATGTAATTATGGGGATGGACTGGTTGTCCGCGTGTTATGCTAATGTGGATTGTCGCCATAAGTTAGTTCGCTTCGCCTTTCCGAGGAGTCTGTTATTGTGTGGGAGGGTGAAATCGCTAAGCCAAAGGGTAGATTTATTTCTTATCTTAAGGCTCATAAGATGATTACTTAGGGGTGTGTTTACCATTTGGTTGCTGATAATGATACAAAAGCCATAGTACCTGAATTTGCATCTGTTCCTATAGTTAGTGATTATCCCAAAGTGTTTCCCGAAGATCTCCCTGGCATCCCTCCTGATAGGTTATTGATTTTGGGATTGATGTTATTCCCGACACCCAACCTATTTCAATTCCTCCTTATCGTATGGCTCCAGCGGAGCTAAGGGAATTAAAGGATTAGTTGAAGGACTTGTTGGACAAGGGTTTCATCCAACTAAGTTCCTCACCTTGGGGTGCCCCAGTCTTATCTGTTAGGAAGAAGGATGGTTCCCTTAGGAAGTGTGTTGATTACCATCAACTTAATAAAGTGACCATTAAGAATAAATATCCTTTGCCTAGGATAGATGATCTATTTGACCAACTTCAGGGTGCTAAGTTCTTTTCAAAGATTGACCTGAGGTCGGGGTATCACCAATTAAAGATAAAGGAAAAGGATATCCCGAAAACTTCTTTCCGTACTCATTATGGGCACTTTGAGTTTCTAGTGATGTCCTTTGGGTTGACTAATGCGCCTACTGCGTTCATGGATTTGTGAACCGGGTGTTTAAGCTGTATCTATACCGCTCATTATTGTGTTTATTGATGACATCTTGGTGTACTCTAAGAATCGTGAGGATCCTGCTAATCATTTGAGGATAACTTTGACAACACTTGAGGAGAGCGAGCTTTATGCAAAATTCTCTAAGTGTGAATTCTAGCTTGAGTCTGTGTCTTTCTTGGGTCATGTGGTGACTAGTGACCGCATTAAGGTAGATCCTCGAAAAATTTCAGCGGTTAAGGATTTTCCTAGACCAACTAGTGCGACGGAAATTCGTAGTTTCTTGGGTTTAGCAAATTATTACAGAAAGTTTGTGGAAGGTTTTTCGTCCATGACCTCACCATTAACTAAATTGACACAGAAGACTGCTAAGATTCAGTGGTCCGAAGCTTGTGAAAAGAGTTTCCAAGAGCTTAAGATAAGGTTGACTTCGGGTCCTATTTTGACTTTACCTTCTGTGTCTGGTGGATATGTGGTGTATTGTGATGCTTCTAGAATTAGTTTGGGTTGTGTATTGATGCAGAACGGTAAGGTGATTGCCTATACTTCGCGTCAGTTGAAGAAGCATGAGATGAAATATCCGACTCATAACTTAGAGTTGGCTGCCGTGGTATCTGCCTTGAAAATTTGGAGTCATTATTTGTATGGTGAGCATGGCGATGTTTTACTGACCATAAGAGCTTGCAATATATCTTTAAGCAGCGAGAGTTGAATCACATACAGCAGAGGTGGTTGGAGTTGTTAAAAGACTACGACTTGAATATTTTGTATCATCCTGGTAAGGCTAATGTGGTTGCTAATGCTTTGAGTAGAAAATCTATGGGCACGTTGGCTTATTTTCATGGACATGACATGCCCATGGGGAAGGAAATTCGAAGACTTGCTAGTCTTGGGGTCATACTTGATGAAAGATGGAGAGTTAGTGGGAATCACGCCATCACGGTCTGACATGGTGGAAAGGATAAAATC
Organism: Lycium ferocissimum; assembly: GCF_029784015.1. NCBI lineage: Eukaryota > Viridiplantae > Streptophyta > Magnoliopsida > Solanales > Solanaceae > Lycium > Lycium ferocissimum. Next base: position 56,631,153 of record NC_081347.1, read on the forward strand.
CAAGCAATATGATGATGAACTCTTGGCAAAGCTGAGAGATGGAGCAGAAACGGGTGAGTACACTTCATTTACTGTTGGTACCGGTGATAGTGTTCTGCGGTTGCAAGGACGATTATGTGTTCCTGGTGTTGATGGTCTTCGACAAGAATTAATGATGGAAGCTCATAGTTCCAAGTATTTGGTTCATCCGGGATCCACCAAAACGTATAAGAATTTGAAACAACACTATTGGTGGAAGAGCATGAAGGTTGATATTTCTAACTTTGTGACTAAGTGTTTAAACTGTCAACAGGTGAAGGCTAAACATCAAAGGCCTGGAGGCCTGGCTCAGAATATCGAGATTCTGCAGTGGAAGTGGGAGGAGATCAATATGGATTTTGTTGTGGGGTTACCCCGTACAAAGGCCAAGTTTGACTCGATTTGGGTTATCGTGGATAGACTTACAAAGTTTGCCCATTTTCTCCCTATGAAGATGTCATATACCGCAGCGGAGTACGCTAAGTTATATCTAAAAGAGATAGTTAGATTGCATGGTGTTCCGACATCGATTATATCTAACAAAGGTACGTAATTACTGCCCATTTTGGACATCCTTTCAGAAGAGTTGGGAAGTAGAGTGAAATTGAGCACTGTCTTTCATCCTTAAACTGACGGGCAGGCGGAGAGAACTATTCAGACTTTGGAAGATATGCTACGAGCTTGTGCAATCGATTTTGGAGGAAGTTGGGATGAACACCTACCTCGGTGGGTAATAATACAACAATAGCTATCAAGCGAGTATTCAGATGGCTCCTTAAGAGGCTCTTTATGGGAGGTGTTGGCCGTCTCCAATTGATTGGTTTGAACCAACTGAAGTGGAGTTGTTGGGTCCGGATTCAGTTCATGAAGCAATTGAGAAGGTTAATCTTATTGTGCAACAGCTCAAGACAGCTCAGAGTAGACAGAAGTCCTATACCGATATGAGGCGGCGTGAGCTAGAGTTTTCTATCGGTGACAAGGTGTTCTTGAAAGTGTTGCCGATGAAGGGAGCAATGTGGTTTGGTAAAAAGGTGAAATTTAGCCCCCGTTTCATTGGCCCTTACGAGATTGTTAGGAAAATTGGGACGGTGGCTTATGAATTGAGTTGCTATCCGATATGGCCATGGTGCACCCTGTGTTTCACGTTTCGATGTTGAGGTTGTACAAACCTGATCCTTCCCATGTGTTGAACCATGAAGATATTGAAATTAATGAAGGGTTAACCTATGAAGAGAAACCGATTAGATTCTAGATCGTCAAGTTAGAAAGTTGAGGATAAAAGATATAGCGTCGGTTAAAGTGTTGTGGCGAAACCATAATACTGAGGAAGCTACTTGGGAAGCGGAGGAGGACATGAAGAAAAGATATCCTCGCTTGTTCCCTATGACAGGTATGAGCTAGCATTTTAATTATTCATAGATGAATCGTTGTGTTTATTTGAAACAACTTGTTTAGTGAATTCTTTCTAGACTATTATTCTCATTCGAGGACAAATGAATCTTAAGGAGGGGAAAATGTAACATCCCGTAAATCCGTATAGAGTGTGAAAGCATTGTATGAGTCCTTTGGAACCTTATATGTTGGGTTACGTGCATGACTTTAGGCTAAAGACCCAAGAGGAGATGGTCAAAATGAAAATTCACTGCAGTTTCGCGAAAAAGAGGTTTGATAGTCGTCCTTTGTATCGTCGATCTGTTCGACGCTCCGTCCTTTGCACAGTAGAAAGTAAGGAAGAGAAAGTTGCTCACTGGAAATTTCATGACTTTGATGGAGCAGATCAACGCTCCGTCGTTTGTACCATAGAATTGACCTAGCACAAAGACCATTCGACGGAGCAGATCGACGCTCCATCAATCGGTTCGACACTCCGTCGTTTGTACCGTCGATTGTGCCTGACGGGCTGAAATTATATAATTTGCAAAATTTTAGTTTTTCTTCCATTCTTTTCACTCTAAAAAACCCTAAGGACGAAAATATCTCTCTAGGGCTCCAACACTAAGGTAAGAACATCTTAATCATTGATTATCAATCCTAACATCAAACCCATGATTCTTGTGACTAAAACCTAGGGTTTGCAACATAATTCTTCCTAAAGTGATTCAAGCTAGGGTTTGGTGTTCTTCACTAGAAAAGTGAATTGTTAAACTTAGTTTAACATACTAAGGTATGTCTCTCTTTTAAAAACGTTATCATGGATATATGTTTTTTTCTCAAAGGTTCTTTATTGAATAAAAATGTGAACTTCTCATGCAAAACCCTAATTCATGTCTTTGCTTGTGCTTGGTGTGCGTAAGGGGACAAGCCCACATTAAACCTTGATTGTATTATCCTCTATATACGTATATGAAATCATAATCGCTTTCTTCTATAAGAGATGATCAGTGATGATGGTCAATTGTTGGTATTCTGACTTTACAAAGAAACTAAGACAAAGGAATCTTGTTTAAAGAAGTGGAAACATTTTCAAGATTATCTATGAAATTATGGATTTTCGTAATGGCATAATGAACTTTAATGCTATTTGATGGTGTGACTACTTTGAGATAAATTTTGAATCAGCTTCTATGCTACGAACTTTGTTGTTGTGTTTGGCCTAGCTACTCGGGAGGAAGGGTAGCCACTATTGATCCTAGTGTGATAATGCCTAGCCATTTGGGAGGAAGAGTGGCCACTTCCGATTTCGCTACCTGGGGTGTGATTATGCCTAGCTATTCGGGAGGAAGGATAGCCACTATTGAATTTCATATTCTGGCGTGGTGCGTTGTGATAAGGGAACCTCTACGGTCACCCCTTCGATTTGCTTGATTCTTTGGCCTGTATTGGCATGTGTGATATTCTTATTTTCTCATGGAATTGTTGTTGTTAATTATGATCAATTGAAAGGCATATTTGAAGTTGTACCTTGACGAGAGGCCTTATAATCTGTTTTGATAATTCTTATTGAGATACACAAACTGAATAACTGTTCTTACATTGGTTTCACATGATTTTCAGGACTGATTTCTTTATGTATTATTGTACTTTATTTTCATATTATTTGTTTTCCCTGAGGCACTCACTGAGTATGAAGTACTCAGGCATACCATTGTTGTTTTTGATGGTATGTTAGGTAACGGAGAGGAGCAAGTTCTTGATACTCCGGGTGTTTAGGAAGGACTTGCTGTTGCGGCTGATTTGGTGAGCCCACACATTCATTCCTTATTTATTTATTTATTTATTTATTTATTCATTATATTAGTTTTCCCGGCTGCGTCCCGATGAGTCAGACTATTAATCCTTTATCTTAGAAGCTCCATAGTATACATTTTTGTGGGTAGTTGTTGAGTTATTGATTAACTCTTGGGCACGTTGTTACGTTTGACTAAGTATTGATTACTAAAGACTTTCGCTGATTTAATTCATATATGCATGATTAGTTTACCTTTATTTTATAAACTTTTGGAGGCGAATGTTGAACCTGGCGGGTTCAAGTGATATTATTGTGTCGTTTAGGTTCTTCCGATGTTGTTCATGATGTCGGATGCCAGTCACATCTAGGGTGGGGTTTGGGGCGTGACAAAAACATTCCCCAACCCTCTAGAGTATTTTTCCAACTTCCACCCACGAAATTTTAGCCCAAATCAAGTGGAAACAACCCAATCTTCTATCAAGAAGTTAGAAACTAAAAGAGTAGCAAACCTATGGTGTTGTCTAGTGATTGAGGGTGAAGTTGAACTGAGGCAGCCGTGATTCTTGGGTTGTATGCACTGCTTAAGGTATGTATAACACCCCTTTGGTCGTGTGTTAACTTAAATTGATGTTGATAAAGTTGTTTGAGGCCAAATACCCCAAGACTACATCGAAATAAGTTAAGTGAAGCCACTGTTTTGTAGGGGCTGTTTTGAATGTTTAAATATGACTTCTTATGGTTGTAAATTATGGATTATAACCTGAATATATTGTCCTACGGTTATTGGGATTATTCATGTGTTAGTTGGAAAGATGGAGAAGAAAATATATGAAATCTATGAATAGAAAGTAAAGGATGAGGCGTAGGAGTATGGATTGCTTTGGAATACATTTAAGGATATTTTGAACTAAAATATGATATGGTAAATATATGCATATTGTTATGAAGGGTGTAGGCTGAATTAGGAAAGGAGAGTTAGGTTTGAATGACGTTTGTTATTCGTTAAACGAGCTTGCCGCTCGATATAATTCTTAAAGTAATCGAAGAGAGTTATATTGGATTATATTGTAGTTGTTGCTATTGTTGATTGTTGTTGTTGTTGTTGTTGGGCTGTTTGATGACCCTTAGTAGTCTTTGGGATGTAATATAAACAGGGGGAGATGCTGCCCGAATTTCAGCAGATTTTAAAAGGAATTAATTTGAAGACTTAAGATAAGCATATGGTGATAAGCCTTACAGTGGTATGGATTCCCTTGAATGTAAATTTACGAGCTTGGGAGGATAAACATTAAATAGTTAAGGTTAAGCCGACCGAAAAGGTATGTTAATGCTAGTCCCTTTCTTTCAAAGGCATGATTTCATACATATTTTTCATAACCTTCTTACTTCCAAAAGTTAGAAGTTCATGATTCTTAAAAGCTTCTTATGATACTAAAGATGAGATGTTTTCTATGATGAACATGATGATGATGATTTTAATTCTAGAAATCCCAAAGCTTATGATTTTAATGCTATTTTGAGATTATTGGGCTTATTTCATGATTTTCTTAATTTTATTCATTGTTGTTGATCTCACCTTATAATAATTGTTCCTTCAAGGTGAGATATAGCGATGATGATTATTTCATAATATAATCGGAGGTTACCGACCTTACGTCACTTTGATAGAGTTGTAGCTTTGATTGGGCTCTCATGCATGCTTGATGTATTTTAATAACACCGTGCCTACATGGCCGGGCAGTATCACACCGTGCCACCCACGGGCAGATACACCACTGTAGTAGGCAGGTTATGCCCCAAACGCGGGCTAATGATGACAACACCGTGCCTATATGGCCGGGCAGTTTACTTGTATATATTTACATTGTTGATTTACAAAGTTAAGGTTAGCATGCATGATATCCGCCATAAGAGGCAGTCGGATATACAAGTTATCTCATTATCTCATGCTTCCTTATTCTTTTCTATGTTGTTATTCATGTCTTGCATACTCAGTACACTGTTCGTCCTGACGTCCGTACGCTGCGTTCGTGCCCGGGTGTTCGGTGGTCACCAAACGATCCGGACGCAGGACCTCCCCGGCCCGCGGTCAGTGCGCTCCATTTGGTTTGGAGTTGCAACCTTTTTTTGTATGCTATCTTGATATGTAGATATGTGGGTATAACAGGGCCTTGTCCCGTCTTTTCTACAATTTATATTCCATAGAGGTCTGTAGAAAGTTGTATATAGTTAGATCGTCGTGTATCTCTGTCATCTATTATTTTGTATACAACACCCGTAGCGGCCAAGTCGGCCTGCGTTGTTATCCTTGGCACATACGCTTATATATCCATATGCATGGTTTACGAGTTTCAATGTAAAGCTTGTTGCATTAATTTTATAGAAGTTGGCATAGCTCAGAGGTAAGTAAAAATGGGCCACCAGGTTACTCAGTATAGTTCAAGTACGAGTTTAGGGGTGCTTGGTCAGTAGTGGTCGGGCACTCGTCATGGCTCACCGGTTTGGGTCGTGACTAATTAGCCCATCAAGATACTAATTGGAATCGATCAGATACTAATTGGATTCAACTAGGGGACGGCGTATTAGGGTGGCACGATAGAATGAACGAAGAGAAACTTCTAGATGCCCTATAGCCTCTTGCGGACGGGTACGGACGTCATCGTACCATTCCGTAAGACTCTACTAGACATTTGCTCTTATACTTGTGAGACCGTTAACCTAGGGCTCTGATACCAACTGTCACGACTCGCAGCTTGGGTTGTGGCAGAAGAAAGGGAAGCTAATATGTTGAAGGCCCAGTCATGGGTAAAAATGACATGAAGGCCCAATCATGGGTGAAAATGGTTGGGGTTCGGTACACCCAAGTTCACTTTGTACACCCCAGTTCACTTTCTTCATTAAATTTTCCTATTTTGCTTCTTTGTATTGTATTCGTTACTTGTAAAACCCACAAACATTATTGGAACTATTATATTGTGAATTAGGCATCTTAGGCAAACGGTGCATAGCCGTTTAGATTGACTTTAGCACCTAAACTCTTTTTGAAAAAACTAGAACTGATTTTGGAGATAAAAAATGGAAAACAAACTACTTTTGGTCTTAATAAATGGCAAACCAAAGAGGTCTTCTTTTAAAAAAAAATAAAAAAATAGAGATGGTATAACGGGTGGTACAAAATTAAAAGGATGAATACATTAGGCAAAAAAATTCTTTTCATTTCTCAAAAACTATTAAAACATGTATCTTTTTTGGATCATGAGTCAATAAAAACGTGATGTTTTTGGGCCAAAACCCACCCAAGTCTTTTTCTTAAAACTGAGTGTTTTCAAAAAAAAAAATTTAGGCCAGAACCCATTTCAGTTTGGTCTTTGAAAAAATAAGAATTTGCATAAAGTCATCATCTGGGCTAGGAAATTCTGTTTGTTTTTTTACATAAAATATGAGGTTAATAAAAGGAGACTAGGGCCCATAGTGTAAGTGGCCAAACGAGGTACATTTGGGCCAAGGCCCACGCGGCTTGTTCTTTTTAAAATAAAACCATTTCTTTGGGTCAAGACCCATTTGATTTTTCTCTAAGTAATGAATTCATGATTAAAAGGTTTTTTCTGGGCCAATGCCCATGTTTTAAAGAAATTCAGTAAAGTATCTTAAGGCCCAAAAACAAAAAAAAATGGATTTTAAAGTCAAAGTCTCATCTTTTTGAAACTAAATCTGGGACTTTTACGAAAGTATAGCGAGTACATTCTGTAAAGGGAACATATACAAGATTTTAGGCCACAAGCATAATTCATTTTCCCTTAAAATATCAACTGCGCAAAATATAAAGAGTTCTTTCTTAAAAAGTCAAAACAATCCAATTTATGCCTAATTTATAAAAATTTAGGTAAGGATATTCTGGAAATGTATTAAACGGATTAACCAGGTCCACGTGTGAGTAAAGCATGAATAAAACTTGTTCATCCAAATCAATAAAAAATAAATAAACTTTCTATCTTTTTTCTATAGAAAAACTACTATCCTTATATATAAAAGGAACTAATTATACCCGGATATCATAAATCCGAACCTAAATACCCTATATATAAAGGGGATATATTCAAATTTTTTTTCAAATAATGATATGTAACATGACAATCTTTTGCGGAAAATAAATACTAAATAAAGTTCCATGCAAATACTCACACATTGAAATTCGAAGGTTAACCGTATAGTACGGATCCTTAATACTAGGGTGCATAACACCTTCCCTAGGGGATCACCAGAACCCTTACCTAGAACTTTAGATTAAGAAGTTGTTTTCATGGCGTATGAATAAACCCTTCAAAAAACCCTTCAAAAATGGTTTTCCTAATTTCCTAAAAATTAGGTGGCGACTCTTTTAAAACAAAGTCCGAAAGAGCACCAACGATTTCGAAGTAGCTTTTTTGAGCGCTAACCCAGCTCGCGAAAATACGAACCGTTAAAACAGGTTCTGATTGTTCTTCTGTAGATATAGATGAGGTGCTTGCTGAGTTGCATCTTGTTGCTGTTGTTGTATGTTATCTAGATGAGGTAACAATTCTTGTATTTGAGCTCCACTTGTTGTTCATTTGTGAAATTGATATCAGGAGTAGTAAACATATTTGGTGACAACGAGATTCAAACCATTTAAATGAGAATATATCTTCTCTGAAAACATCCCTACTGAAAAAAAAAACACTTTATTAGTAATATCATAGAGTGTATAACCCTTTTGGGTTTCAGAATATCCTATGTGCACTGCTTATTTGTTTCTAGGCCTAAGTTTGTCATTTTCTTGAACTATCTTTGCATGACGTAAACATCCTAGAATTCTTAGGTGTGAGAGTGAAGGTTTCCTTCCATGTAACTTTTCATATCGAGATATGTTCTCTATCACAGTAGATGGAATTCTATTTATCAGATAAGTTGTAGGTTTAACATTATGACCCCAAAACCTCAATGGAAAATTAGCCTAAAATCTTGCTGCTCTTGTAATTTCTAGAATATATCTGTGATTTCTTTCAGCTATGCCATTTTGTTGAGGTGTATAAGAAGATGTCTGATGTACAATACCTAAACGGTTAAATAAGCCGCTACATAATGAGTTTATGAACTTAGTTCCATTGTCTGTTCACAGTTTTTACACAAGTATCAAATTGAGTCTTAACAAAAATAAGAAGCTATCTGAGAACAACAATAACATCATATTTGATTTTCGGGGAGAAATATTCATGTCATTCTAGAAAAGTCATCCACAACAGTTAAGAATGATTTGTAACCATATCAAGTAGCAACCTTATAAGGTCCTCACAAATCCATATGAATCAATTCAACTGACTTAGTGCTAGCAGATGAACTAATAGGAAAAGACAATCTAGTTTGTCTAGCTTTAAGGCAAACAGTACGTACATTCATTATTTCAACTATATGAGATCTTTCCCCAGGGAACATCTTGTGCAAGGTATTGGATGGAACATGTCCAAGCCTTTTACGCCAAGTGCTGATCTCTTCTTTATTCAACCTTATTGTAGTTGATATAGTTGATTATTAGCAGATATTTGAATTTCAGTTCTAGATTTTCTACTTCCTGGTAGTATTTGATTGACTAGAAAGTGTAGACCATCCCATTCTCTACCAATTGTTGACACCTAATTTTTGACCTCCCGTAATTTATTTTGATTAATCAAAGTCCTTGGATAACAAATAAAATAATTTTGCACATTCACAGAGAACCTGGATAATTTTGCATAATTATCCGGGCTATTATTTACTGTTATAAATTAATAGGGGAACCCTCGAGGCTCTATTAATTACTCAATGATTTTATTTTCAATTTACAACATTTTCTATGAAATACTTTTAATTTATCAACCGCATGATAATTTTAAACAATTGTTTATTTAATCAATTCAGAAAACCAGATAAGAGAAGCAATTTATTTTATTTATCCAAGGAGTTCAAGTGATTAAGAAAATTACTATTTTTACCCCTCAAACTTTGAATTTTGCCTGTTTGTCTGTTTATTTTTATTTTGACCAAAATTGTATTAACAAAATACAATTTGATTTAATTTCTGAATTCCAGCATAAATGACCTCATCTTAATTAACCAACTCATGGTTCAAGCTAAGCCGAGGTCATTTTGCAATTTTTAGCCTCCCGAACAACCCTAATTGAGATGCTCAATCAATTGGCAAATTAATTAAGGCTATCAACGTAATTTAGTTTTAATTAGTAAAATTAATACCAAATTGAGACTGTATTTGCAAAAAAAAAAAAAAATATATTTAGCAAGGGCTAAATAGTTTGATGAAGGGAATTTTTGGTTTTTATTGCAAAGGTTATAATTGCAAACTTTCTTTTAAATTTTGACCAATTTAGGTCACATTTGCAAAAAATATGATTTGATTAGCCTTTAAAATAATTTTTATTTGCATTATCTAGTGTCTTTTATATTTAATAGTCTTCAAAATTCCTTTTTCTATTTTATGTTATTTTTGCAAGTGCCAATTTTGCCCCTACCTGCCCATATACACCTGATATATACTCATATATCGAGTGTATACTAGGGACATTTATTTAAAATGTCGTGACATATGAAAGGGGGGACATAAATTTTTAAAAAAATTGGGCCGAGCCTAGTCCAACTGGACCGACCCGGCCCAAGTCTCTATATCTTCAGCAATACACATAGGAAGGGTCTAGAATGACCCTCATTTCATTTCATTTTTCTTTTCTTCTCAAGGAGATAGGGTTAGGGGTAGGTGGTAGGTGGCGGCATGGAGCCACCTCCACCGCACACCACCCCCGTCCCATCTCCCTCACGTCACCACGATGACATCGCACCCTCCCACTTGGTAAGCTTTTCATTTTTTATGTATTTTTATTTTCCTTTTCGCTGTCAACAGTTATGGATTGACCCAACGCCATCGATCTCCTCCATGGTGGAGGAGATCTTGACCGCAAGTTGTTGGCCCACATCATTCATTCTCGTTTTAAGCAGTGGTTTTGGGTTTCTATTCCCCAAAACCATTTTAAAAGGTCGGAAAAATCTTGATAAAATAGAGGGTTTTGAAATATATAGTCTACAAGTTGAATCTTGAAATTTTCTAAGGTTTTTTGTTAATTCGAAAAACTAAGTCTAAAAAATTTGTCTTTGCTTTTTTGTTTATTTTGCATTGTTGATCTAGTTTGGGAGGAGGTTATCTTCCAATCCTAATTTGATCTTGGCCGTGCAAATAAAAGGTAATTTTTATACTTGTTATTGCTTCTCATTTATTTTCTAGTATTTTATTTTCTGTTATTTATGCTCTTTTAGTTATTTTTATAAGTTTTCTGTGACTCTTGTTAGTTAAATATATTGTTGTCTTGATTAGTTAGGTTTTGTATGTAGTGTCTTGGTTATTTGTAGTTAGTTGCTGATAAGTTAAGTATTAATTTAGGGATTTCATGGTTTGACTGTTATTTAGTGTTTTATGGCTCAATTCAGTTTGATCTAAGTGTCACTAAGTGTTTGTTGCTAGTCAAATTATCATGTCTTCCTCTCAATCATTCTTAACCTTTCTCATAAAATAAATAGATTTTGATAAGTAAAATGAGCTAACCTAAGTATATGTGTTTTTACTTAGGCTATTAGGGTCTGTGTTAGTCTAGGGAGATCATAATGTGATAATATCCCTCTGTGATGCTTGGCTAGTATTGTTTGCTTATGTTTGATTGAGTTTTTTCAGACCGTGACATGATCCTGTCTTACTTTGAGGTCTTGTTGAGATTCCCTACCTTGCTTCCATTTTAAGTGATTAATTATGTCTTAGTTAGTGTTATAGTCTCCTCACCTAGTAAATCATGCTTCTGAAATTAGGCCTGTGTTAGTTTGAGCTCATGTGTGCTAAAGCTCAACTCATTTGATTAACTTGTTTGTGGAGACAATGAGTTCTTGGTTCATTTTTGGTATAAGTTGTATGTGATCTGTATGAGTTAGTTGAATTGATATAGTAGTGGTTCTTTTGTCCATTTCTTCAAAAAAAACTGGTTGGTACTTGTTTCTTTTCAAAATTAGACCTGCCTGTTTTGGTTTTCTTCTTTTTGAAACTGCTTGCCCCCTTTAAGTATTTTTGGGATTTCTTTTGTTTGTGAGTTTATAATTTGGGCTAATATAGATATGTTACTAATCATTAAGTGTCTCTTGATTCTTATTTGCTTGGTGTTTGCTGTCTCAAAAATGATTTCCTCAAGTTCATTTTATGAGTAAAAGATTTGTTTAAAACTTGCTTTGTCTTCTTTAAGTGACTGTAGTGTGTTATTTATAAGAAAAGGATATTTTTCTACTTGGTTGTTACTTCATCTAGGCGTAATGTAGTCTAAAACTGAAGGAAAAAAGATTTTGAAAGGTATAAATAGAGTACTATTTTTGCACCGTTTGGCTTACTTGTCAAACTGTTCCTTACTGTTAAAAAATGTGAAGTTAGTCAAGCCGTCTTCTGGACTCTCTTGCTTACTAAGTATGGCAGTTTTTTTCCCCCATAAATTGGTATAGATTGGTATTTGATTCTTTTGTGTGTCTAGGCTAGTGGAATGATGAAAGGTAAATGATTTTCCAAAAGAAAAAGAGGAGTTTTAGTTCATTTGTGCTGAGATCACTTAAAACAGTTGGTGTTTTCTCTTAAAAGGGTCAAGATGTGTGTGATCATGAGTTGTTAAATCAATGTGCTTTGTTTGTCTCTCCCAAACTTGTCTGAACACTAATAAGATAGCTTGTTTGATTACATAATCACCTTAGTGTACTGTGCGTTAATAAATTGTCTAAGACCAAGTAGTATTTCACTTCACCCTGTCTTGGCTTTCCTTTTATGTGATCATATAGTTAAATAACTAAGGGTTAAGAAAAGGTGATAGTTTGTGTCATGATTGTTTCATGCCTATTCCTGTCCCTCATTTTGTGTCTTTCCACTGTGGGGTTTTCTGCTTGTGACGTGATCAGGTGTTCAAAAGTTTTTGATCAAATTGAGAATTTCAAAAACAAAAAAAAAAATGGGGTGGGGGGGGGGGGTAGGGGGTGAAGAAGCTAACCTTAGACATTTGCTCACCATGAATTTTCCAGAAAAGAAAATTGTTTTCCCATTTGAGTTTATGTTTGGTTTGATAAGTCCGTGTGTAGTTGAACCATGTGATGTTTGAAATTAAGCTATAGACTGCTTTCCATACCTTTTCCCCCATAAAAACTTGGTAAAAGAAGCAATTTTTTCAGACTTAACATGAGTCATGGTTTTGTTTCTTCCTTCTCTGAAAATCTGTAAGTGTACTGTTCTATATTTAATTCAAGTTTTTTTATTTTTATTTTGAGAAAATGAAGGGTTTTGTGTATTCTCCTCTTCATATTTGGTTTGGCTTCGCTTGTAGGAACAGATAGTGAGTTAAGTTAAGGTCTCTTTCTTGTTTGACCCTGTCCTGTTTGAAGCTGAATGATACTTCATGAATGTGCTTGGTGTGTGCTTTGGACTTGGAAACTGCTTGCCTTCGTGAAAATTACTCACTTTGTCTGAGTCTGCCTACTTGTTTTAGACTGTATAGCTTCAAATTTACTTGATATCATTTTCTGAAAAAACTTTGTTGATTCTATGAATTTGGATTTTCAAAAACTAGGCGTTGCTTTCTTTACTTGACTGTTTGTGTCTTCAAAACCTTCTTGATTGTTTCTGTGGAATCCACACTTGTCTAGTATTATGATCATGCGTTTTCCCTCTCAAAAACATAGAGATTAGACTGTTTTGGAATCAAGATTCCTAGGAACTGTTGACCCCTTTTTTTTTTTTTTTTAAAAGTTTTTGAAACTGGCTTGGGTACTTGTACATGAGTATTGATATTTGGCTTGCCCCTGCATCATTCTTAGGCTATACTAGAGATGGGATATTCCTGTAAATTTCCTCTTATTTCAAAACTATATATATAGCAGATTGCACATAATTTGAACCTCATTTGTTTGCATTCTCTCTCATCTACATTAAATCATCTCCATTGTGTTACTTAGAAGCCTTTTACTTGAATTTCTGAGGAAGAGTTGATTGTGTGAGTGCCTCATGTCTAAAATAGTACCATTCAGACCTTGTTTGAGATCTATGTAATACCAGAGTACTTATGTCCTTTTGACAGTGTCTATATAACTTAGGGTCCCTAACTAAATGTTTACTTGAAGCCTTTTGTTAATTGAAAATACTTGCTACATGATCATCCCTCTCCCTTGCCCCTGGGTTGTGTAATATTTTGATAATCATGTAGACCATGCTACCTAGTGCTCAACCTCTTTTCATAAATTTTCTGGAAATTGGGCTATGTAAACCTGAGTATATCATTGAGTGATGACAGTCTCTTTTGTAACAAAAACTGATCAAAATAGCTTACATTGAAGTGTTGTTTGTCACTACTTTGAGTTTCCTTCTACATTTGCTCCTACTTATTTGGGCTCATGTGATGTTCTGTAAATTGAAAATTGGCCCATTGATTTATGAGTCGAACTGGTTTGTGTTGAGAGGCTTGGGCCATAATAAGAGTAACAGTGCAGGAGTTCAGGCCATTTCATTTCTCTTTCAAATCTGGGCCTAGCCCAAGAGTGTTTCCAACAATTGTACTTGTGCTTTTTATTTCCTTTTCCTTTTATGTATACTGCTTGTATCTATGTATATTGTAGAGTTACACTTAAATTGAGAGATTAGTTCTTTCTTCATCAGTGATTGATCTATATAGCTATTTGTAGTTGATTTTCTTATCTTCACATACTCCCTTGAGTGTAGTACTATAATGATATTTTGAGGAAGGTTTGGTAATTCGGGGTTGTCTTAATCTCCCCAGTGTTAGCCATGCTTGGGGTTCATGAAATCCCTTGGAACTTGTGCGACATCGGGATTATGGGATTAAGACCCAGTCCCCATGCCATATCTAACCCCAAAATTAGACTAAAAATGGTAATCCAATGCACAAAAGGGGCAAGTACGTGCACTGCCCTATGTGATTTTGTTATCTTCATGTGTTTGTGTATATTATGTATATGTGTTTATTTATATTACTTATAAGGATAGTTGTTCCCAAACTAACCGTCTCCTTTTTTTTTTTCCCTTTTCCACCTCCCTTCACATGACTACTTGAGTCCCAAACGAGCGTCTGTTAGGCTAAAGGCCCAACGAGATATTCTTTCATCGAGTCTATTGGAGCAGATGGCTAGCAAGGCGCCCAAAAGGCCCAGCCATGGGTGAAAATGGCTACTAGGGGCTTGGTACGCCCCTAGTTCAAATTTCTTTTATTTCTATCTGTGTATATCATGTATGTATGTAAATGTATGCAACTCATATTATGGTGGACCTAATGGTTTAGATGTCCTAGGATAATAATTTTAAAGTCTCGGCAACCTTAACGTTTTCTTAAAATTGGTTAATGCGAACCACCCTACTTTTTTTTTTTTTTTTACAAAAATGAGTTTAATACAAAACTTGGCATTTTTAGGCAAACAAATAGGCAAAACTAGAGCATTAAATTGGAAACAGCTTTTGAATAAATAGAGTATTAGAAAGACCCTCCACCATTTTCAGACAATTGACAAATATGGATCATCGTTTTTTCTCAAAAAAATGCACACTGGGTCCAATGCCCATAAGCTTTTAAAACTAACCAAAACGTCTTACAAGGAATTTTCAGATTGATTCTTAACTAGACAAAAGAGCAGTTTTTCCATAAATCAGTTCTCAGAAACTCTCTAAAGAAAACAAATGAAGTTTTTCTAAAGGCCATCAAAACGTTTTACCCCTCCCTTAACCCCTTAAACGTTTTGGGCCTAAAATGGCCAAAAAGGAGTATTTCCAGCTGGGATATACTGCCCCCCCTTTTAATAAAAATGACTTCAAAAAATCAAAATCCTTGTAATATAAAGTTTTGGACAAAGGCTGGACGTATTAAGACGGATCAACCCGAGACGGAGTATGAGTATAAGCATGAATCATAACCACTTTTTTTTAAAATTTTTTATTTATAAAACCCCAAAATATATATTCCTTATATAAAAGAAGGTTATTTATATATTATAAATCCAAAACTACGATACCCTGTATATAAAGGGGATATGTTCAAATTTCTTTCCAAAAATGATATGCAATTTTCAAAAATGACAGTTTCTTTGCTTGAATAAACACAAAATAGACAGTTTAGGCAAATACTCATACTTTGAAATTCGAAGGTCAACCGTATAGTACGGATCCTTAATACTGGGGTGCCTAACACCTTTCTCAGGGGATCATCAGAATCCTTACCTAGAACTCTGGATTATGAAGGTTTTTTCACGGTATTTGAATAAACCCTTCAAAACTGGTTTTTCTAATTTCCTAAAAATTAGGTGGCGACTCTTTTAAAACAAAGTTTGAAAGAGCAGCAACGACTACGCAGTAGTCTTCACGCCCTAAACCTGCGCAAAAGCGAACCGTAACACCAATCTCCTTCACCTTCCCATTGTAAAGATCTTGAAACAGACAAAAGTCAGGAAAAAATCTAGCTGAACAGTGTAATAGTCTAGTTGCCTTTGATACTAGTTTTACTTAAATTGTGGCACATGTAAAACATTTTGTAAAGTGCTTCTGGTTGATATATCACTTGTACCAGTATGAGTAACATGTGATATATCCCCATAGGTAAAAACACTTTTCTTGGATTGTCAATTTTTGAGACAGTATTCTTATTTAGTAACTCAACGTTTGAATTGTCTAGTTGCCTTTGATACAAGTTGTACTTAAATTGAGGCACATGTAAAACAATTTGTAAAGTGCTTCTGGTTGACATATCACTTGTACCGTTATGAGTCATATGTGATATATCCCCATAGCTAAAAACACTTTTCTTGGATTGTCAATTTTTGAGATAGTATTCTTATTTAGTAACTCAATGTTTGAAGCCATGTGATTAGTAGCCCATGTGTCAATAACTCAAGCTAGAGGAGGATTATTTGTTACAACTAGGGCACTACTGTTACCTAACATATTCACTGAATTAGCAGAGATCATGCAGCCTTGATTCTATTCAACCATCTTGTAAAAAATTTCAGACTGCTTCTAAGTGGACTTAGGAGATAAAACAATATTAACTCCATTTGTTGGTAAGACAATATTTCTTGCATTTGTGTTGGGCACATTAACATTGGTGGTACAGTAGCACATTGTAGCTATTGCTTCCTTGACTATGTTGCTGATAACCACTGTTGGCACCTAATTTTAGACCTCCCATAACTTATTCTAATTGCTCAAAAGACTTGAATATTAAATGGGGTAATATATGTTTTTTTTTCTTCAGAAAATCAGAATGATTTTATAAACTATGTAGACAATATTTTACCTTTATTGTTTGGTAAAATAATTTCTATAATAAATCATTTAGAAATTATTTCACAGCAATTAATGATGCATTTTACTGATTTTCAACCTGAAAAAAGTATAAAATAGCCATTTATTTAATTGTGCAATTATCAGGAATTAATCAGCAAATATTTATCCCATTTAATTCAAGGGAATTGATTTGATTGAATAATCATTTTTACCCCCAAAATTTTATTTCTGCATACTCCCTTTACATGAACAATTCTCAAATTAATTATAATTAATTTGGATGATTAATTATGGTTATATTTGTAAATTGCTTATTATATGTTTAATTATGGCTACAATTGAAATAATCAATTAGTTAGTCAAATAGGGCCTTCATTGAAATAACAAAAATACATGTTTCAATTCAATAAAGGCCATACTTGTAAATCCAATATTTTGTGATAATCAGCTGTGTTTTTTAATTGTTTAATTTTAATTAAAATGGATCAGTCCCTTTTACATCTTTTTACCTGCTCATTAATTTGCATTTTTTTGTCCTTTATATATATATATATATATATATATATATAAATCCAAGTCCGCCCTTTTCTTTTTTTATGGACCGAGTCCGGCCAGATTGGCCGACCCGCCCAATCTAAAAATATTTAAGCCCCGGCAATGCCTTCAGCAAAGCCCGACTCAGAAGGGCATTTGGGTCTTCGTTTGCTAGGGTTTCTCAAAACCCTTAGCGCCGCCATTTGATTCTCTCTCTTCTCTGTGAAATTTTCGCCATTTTTGGCAAAAATTCAGAGTGTACAGGGGTGTATCGCTATTTTGAGGAAAGGCATTAATTGCCTCTTCCTCTTTCATCCAATTTTCAAATGCACGAAGCATAAATGTAAGTTTTCTTTTACTTTTTCTCCATTTTTGCGAGTGTACATTGCAAATCTTTAATTAGTCTTATTTGCATGTGAAAGATCTTCATTGTTTCACAGCGAACCTCTCGGATTAAGGATGAAAATGTGTTTTCTTTGAGTACTACAATTGAATCTAGACCGTTCATTTTAATTTGGCCAAATCTGGACCATTTGTTGCTTGAGAAAGCTTTGTGAATATATTTGTCCCATATCGACCCAATGTAGGGTTTGTCAAAATTAGGGGTTCTATCAAACAAGTTTTCAGACGAAAAGAAATTATTTTGTTTGAAAAATCCAAAATACCTAGGGTTTTCTAGCTTACAGCTTAAAAACCTTTAAATTTTTGGATTTCATTTAAAATTTTCAAAGTTTTATAAGTGCTTGTGTGGTTAAGTGTGAAGAAAAGGGGCTTCTAATTCCATTCTCTTCAAAGGCTGCACATCCACAAGGTAACTTTTCTTCTTCTTTATTTAATTTTTTTGCAATTTTGTTTCAGTTAGATGTTTGTTTGCTTAATATTTTTATGCTAATGTAGTTTAGTATGTCATTATGGGTCTGTTTAATTTTGATAAAAATATGAGTTTGATATACTTGTTTAGATTAAGTCATGTTCTGTTTAATGAAGTGTTAGCTGAGGATAATAGGTTCATTTAATTAGGCTTAAGTGGTTAACTTGCTATTTAAGTGATTATGTGTAAGGTCTGAATTAATAAAAAGAATGCTAGTTTGCTAATTAGTCAAGTTTGGTTGATTAGTTTATGTGTGATTATATAATTGAAGAATTTTGTATCGCTTGATATGAGAATGAGTGATTAAATTTAAGTTGAGATTAAAACTAGACTTAAAGGGATACTGTGTGAAGCTGTTAGCGCACCTGGATTTGGCTTATAAACCTGCTTAACTAAATATAATTTTGAGGGAACTATTTTAGATGAGTTGAATTATGGATGAGTTTTACTTATGAATTTGACCTGTTTGTGGAGGTTCATTTGTTACTTTTATAACTAAGAGATAATTATCTGCTCCATTAGGAGAAACTAAGCACCTTGGATATATCTGAGTAACCTTGCAAACTTAAAATGGATTCTGTGAACTTTTATTTTTAAAAGAGAGGTCTTCCCAATTAATTGAGAAGTTGTTGTTGCAGCTATATAAGAAAAATGAAGTCTGAATTCTCTGTTTGTCTTGTCTAATGAAATGTTTGGTTTTGAGCCTAAAAAAAAGCAACCTGCCCATGAATTACGTTCTTCACTTGAAATTATGCCACTAAGTGATTAAATGAGACCTTACCTATGTGTGTGAAGTTATTTGTTGTCTTTGATCTTGATGTGCACTGCAATATGCATAAGTTTGTTTAGGATTTAAGGTGATTAGTCTGAGTTGTTACGTACTGCTCTAAGGCAGGATGAGCTTGGTTTCAAAAAAAAAAATTGATTTCAAAATCTGGACATTTGACTTGATGTTAACAGTGTCATAGGTTGCAATGTGGTTAATACTCTAACTTATGTTAAGACACGAAATTCACATGTTTAGCTTTAAAATGGGATTGATTTTACTTGTTGGTTTAGTCTAAAATTCAACTAAAGAAAAAGCTTTTTGAGTCAATCTGAGTATACTTAAAATAGGCATTCAATAAGACTGTGAATTGAGTTTGGTTCAAACCCCTTGCATTAGTTGATTTAATTTGACACAATATGTCATGTGTATTGTTTTAACGTTGAATCTGTGATAAAAATAGGCCTTTATGTTGTCTTTTTCATCTGTGTTGAACCTGCACAAGCATTCACCTACTTTGTTTTAGCACAAACAATTTTCTCATGATTTAGTTGTCTAGATTTCACCTGATTTAAAGACTTGGAAATCTGTCCAGTTTATTTTGACACACAGTGTGGTGAAACCTGACTGGATTTTTAATTAAAGACAATCTAGAACTGGGGCTTCAATATTGGAGTAATTGACTTATTATTGTGTCCGTGTCTGGTGAATGAATTTAAACCCAATTAGTATCTAGTTGTAGCATGATCCATGCTAGTATTTAGGGAAGTTACTCTATCGTGTGTTATCTATTTTTTAATTAAACCTAATAAGGCTTTGTCTTGACCAATTTACATATGACTTGAGTAAAGGGATTGTTTTGGGTCATCTATCTTTGATCTTTGTATCTCATAAGACATTGTGTGTTGACCGTCTAGTTACAAATAATTTGAATGACTATAGATGATTCAGTATTGCTATTTCTGTTACTTGCATTCAATTTAGATAAAGCAAAATGCTGATATATGCACATATACCTCCATTTTATACTCACAATACGTTAGTAGGGAGGCTTAGCTAGCCATTAAGGATTAAGCTTAAGTTCTCCCCGGTGTCTGCCATGTCTGGGGTTCATGAAACCCCTTGAATCTTGTGCGACATCGGGAATACGAGAATAAAAGTTTTCCATTATTGGCTGCTCCACATCCCTATAGGTGTATAAGCATGTATATATGGACAGTATATGTAAGTATATCAATGTGGTCCTGTTTTAAACAAGTTGGGCCTGCCTTACAAGGTTTTGTCCACATTCCTAAATTTTGATTCAGTTATGTATGTAGTTAAGTCTATGTCCTGCCCATTTTATTTATTTGCGCATTAATATACTTGCTTAAATTTTTTATATTGATTTTGTACCTCTTGTGTTGTGTGTGCAAAAAACTCCCTCGCATCTCTTAGGTCACCTCACCTCCAAAACGGGGTGAACTGGCCGATTCAATTCCAAATTCAGATCGAGTCCAGCTTGAAATCGAAAGGGAAGCAAATATTGTGTTGAAGGCCCAGTTATGAGTGAAAATAGCCTAATGGGTCTTTGGTAGCCCATTAGTAAAAGACTTCCTTTTCCCTCTCTCATTTATTAGTTGTTTATTTCATGTACAAAATGTAATTAAACCCCATTATTAGTGAAACCCTTATGAATGTAGAATTAGGACAAACACTTAGCTAAATAGGGTAATTAAGCTAAACAGGCACAAATCCCTTTTAAATTTTAGCTTATGATAAACTGACTTAAAATGAGTTTCTTTGGATTTAAACAAAGTGATTTTCAAGACAAAAGGTAAATTGGATGTTAAAGCAAAAATCGTGTTAACTTGTAACACCGGGCCGTGTTAAAGTTCCTAAATTTTACGAGGCTGATTACATTTTTTTTTCCAATTGGTATAAAATTGAAAGGTTTAAGAGGATCTGGAATTAATGTGATTTGGGTTGGAACTGACATTTTTTATGGAAAATTTGGGGCCAGAATGTAGTTGTATTATATCAATTTTGGGCCTGGATGTCCACTTAAGAATGAGATTAAAATGTGACATTTTTGAAATTGTACCACTTCGATTTGGACTAAAATAATTAGATACATTTCTTGACCATATCACTTAGACTTAAAACTGAGAACTAATAAGTGTGTTACTTAAGCTTAATATGAAAATAAGGACATCTTTTGGGATTGACTCGTTTCGTATTTTGGGCCAAATGTGCGAAACTTTTTGGGCTAAAATGTCTGGATCGAAGGAATATTTGATATTGGGACAGGATTTGAGGATTAAGATGGCTTTGGAGTGGTATATGGTTGAATAATGAGCTTCAATGGATCAATAAGTAACAAGTAATTCTTTTCTTAACTTATGCGTGTCAAAACCTATACTATTCTTATAGAGGAGATATACTCCATTTATTTTCTTATATATAATAAATAAACTTATAAGGAATAAATCATGACATTAGGACCAAATGAGTAGAAACTCTACTTGAGAGAAATCTTAAGTGTGTTTTGGTCCGGAAATGAAAAGAATTAAACCCCTTATAACATTTTTCAAAAAAGAAAACCAAGTTTCCCCTTTAAAGGATGTATTTTTTGCCACAAAAGTTCGAATTTATGATCAGCATGACAAGTTTTTGCAGAAAAGAAACATTTTAACAAATAAGTACATTAATCACACATTGAAGCTCGTAGGTCAACCGTATTCTACGGATCTTTAATACTAGGGTGCGTAAAACCTTCCCTAGGGGATCACCAGAACCCTTACCTCGAACTTTGGTCCAAAAGATTCCTAAATTTTACGAGGCTGATTACATTTTTTTTTTCTCCAAATGGTATAAAATTGAAAGGGTTAAGAGGATCTGGAATTAGTGTGATTTGGGTTGGAAATAACATTTTTTATGGAAAATTTGGGGCCAGAATGTAGTTGTATTATATCAATTTTGGGCCTAGATGTCCACTTGAGAATGAGATTAAAATGTGACATTTTTGAAATTGTACCACTTCGATTTAGACTAAAATAATTAGATACATTTCTTGACCATATCACTTAGACTTGAAACTGAGAACTAATAAGTGTGTTACTAGCTTAATCTGAAAATAAGGACATCTTTTAGGATTGACTCGTTTCATATTTTGGGCCAAATGTGCGACACTTTTTGGGCTAAAACGTCTGGATCAAAGGAATATTTGATATTGGACCTGGATTTGAGGATTAAGATGGCTTTGGAGTGGTATATGGTTGAATAATGAGCTTCAATGGATCAATAAGTAAAAAGTAATTCTTTTCTTAACTTATGCGTGTCAAAACCTATACTATTCTTATAGAGGAGATGTACTCCATTTATTTTCTTATATATAATAAATAAACTTATAAGGAATAAATCTTGACTTTAGGACCAAATGAGTAGAAACTCTACTTTAGAGAAATCTTAAGTGTGTTTTGGTCTGGAAATGAAATGAATTGTACCCCTTATAACATTTTCAAAAAAGAAAACCAACTTTCCCCTTTAAAGGATGTTTTTTTTTTTTGCCACAAAAGTTGGAATTTATGATCAGCATGGCAAATTTTTGCAGAAAAGAAACATTTTAACAAATAAGCACATTAATCACACATTGAAGCTCGTAGGTCAACCGTATTCTACGGATCTTTAATATTAGGGTGCGTAAAACCTTCCCTAGGGGATCACCAGAACCCTTACCTCGAACTTTGGTCCAAAAGATCCCTAAATTTTACGAGGCTGATTACATTTTTTTTCCAAATGGTATAAAATTGAAAGGGTTGAGAGGATCTGGAATTAGTGTGATTTGGGTTGGAAATGGCATTTTTGTATGGAAAATTTGGGGCGTAATGTAGTTGTATTATATCAATTTTGGGCCTGGATGTCTACTCGAGAATGAGATTAAAAAGTGACATTTTTGAAATTGTACCACTTCGATTTGGAATAAAATAATTAGATACATTTCTTGACCATATCACTTAGACTTAAAACTGAGAAGTAGTAAGTGTGTTACTTAAGCTTAATCTGAAAATAAGGACATCTTTTGGGATTGACTCGTTTCATATTTTGGGTCAAATGTGTGACACTTTTTGGGCTAAAACGTCTAGATCGAAGGAATATTTGATATTGGGCCTGGATTTGAGGATTAAGATCGCTTTGGAGTGGTATATGGTTGAATAATGAGCTTCAATGGATCAATAAGTAACAAGTAATTCTTTTCTTAACTTATGCGTGTCAAAACCTATACTATTCTAATAGAGGAGATATACTCCATTTATTTTCTTATATATAATAAATAAACTTATAAGGAATAAATCTTGACATTAGGACCAAATGAGTAGAAACTTTACTTGAGAGAAATCTTAAGTGTGTTTTGGTCCGGAAATGAAATGAATTGTACCCCTTATAACATTTTCAAAAAAGAAAACCAACTTTCCCCTTTAAAGGATGTTTTTTTTTTGCCACAAAAGTTGGAATTTATGATCAGCATGGCAAATTTTTGCAGAAAAGAAACATTTTAACAAATAAGCACATTAATCACACATTGAAGCTCGTAGGCCAACCGTATTCTACGGATCTTTAATATTAGGGTGCGTAAACCTTCCTGAGGATCACCAGAACCCTTACCTCGAACTTTGGTCCAAAAGATCCCTAAATTTTACGAGGCTGATTACATTTTTTTTTCCAAATGGTATAAAATTGAAAGGGTTGAGAGGATCTGGAATTAGTGTGATTTGGGTTGGAAATGGCATTTTTATGGAAAATTTGGGGCCTGAATGTAGTTGTATTATATCAATTTTGGGCTTGGATGTCCACTCGAGAATGAGATTAAAAAGTGACATTTTTGAAATTGTACCACTTCGATTTGGAATAAAATAATTAGATACATTTCTTGACCATATCACTTAGACTTAAAACTGAGAAGTAGTAAGTGTGTTACTTAAGCTTAATCTGAAAATAAGGACATCTTTTGGGATTGACTCGTTTCGTATTTTGGGCCAAATGTGCGACACTTTTTGGGCTAAAACGCCTGGATCGAAGGAATATTTGATAGTGGGCCTGGATTTGAGGAATAAGATGGCTTTGGAGTGGTATATGGTTGAATAATGAGCTTCAATGGATCAATAAGTAACAAGTAATTCTTTTCTTAACTTATGCGTGTCAAAACCTATACTATTCTTATAGAGGAGATATACTCCATTTATTTTCTTATATATAATAAATAAACTTATAGGGAATAAATCTTGACATTAGGACCAAATGAGTAGAAACTCTACTTGAGAGAAATCTTAAGTGTGTTTTGGTCCGGAAATGAAATGAATTGAACCCCTTATAACATTTTCAAAAAAGAAAACCAACTTTCCTCTTTAAAGGATGTTTCTTTTGCCACAAAAGTTGGAATTTATGATCAGCATGGCAAATTTTTGCAGAAAAGAAACATTTTAACAAATAAGTACATTAATCACACATTGAAGCTCGTAGGTCAACCGTATTCTACGGATCTTTAATACTAGGGTGCGTAAAACCTTCCCTAGGGGATCACCAGAACCCTTACCTCGAACTTTGGTCCAAAAGATTTTTACTTATTTTTGCAAAAATCTTTAAACCCAATTTTTCCTAGTTTTCCATAATAAATTAGGTGGCGACTCTAAAATACTAAAAATCCAGTTAAAGCACTAACAAACTCGTAGCAACTTTTACGCCTCACCCGTGTAAAAGCAAACCGTAACAACCACACATGTGAGACAGGTTCTGAGAGTTCCACTCCTTTTCAGTCACAACATTTTGTCCACTTGTGCATATCCTTCTCTACTTGTCTCTATGATTAAAATTCCTGTTATCGTTGGTTCTACACCCATAGTTCTTATTATCATTGTTTCCTTTGTGTTTATTAAACCTTGGATGATCTGGAGGGTAACCTACTATCATATAACAGCCCTTCTTAAAATGTCCTTTGAGCTTACGATTGTCACAAAAGCATTTGAATTATAGTCGGGATAATAGTATGGTCTTTTTCCTTTGTTAACTTATGTTCTGGTGTACATAGCTATTGAATCCTGCACATCAGGTGGTGCATTTCCAAGTAAACCTGTGTTACCAACTAATTGTGCCATTGCCTTTTGACTTTCATCACTAATGATCATAGAGTAAACCTAGTTTACTGAAGGCAGTGGTATCATCATTAGAATCTGACTTCTTACCTGTGCATAGGTGTCATTTAACCCCATCAAGAACTGATAGACTTTCAACCTCTGTAGATATATATCACAAAATCTTTTAATTTCTCACAATTACAAGCAGGAGATGAAACCATGGACTCAAACATAACAAACAGACCTTTTAGTTTTGAAAAATATGTTGACACAGAATTAGCATCTTGAGTAATAGATGCAATTTCTGCATCTTGAGTAATAGATGCAATTTCTTGATGCAAATTGTATGTTCTACGGTGGGGAATGATGAGGATTCAAAAATGGTGAATCCAAGAACAAGATGAGAATTTATAGAGAAAAAGATATTATCATATCATCAAACTTTTGTTTAATGAGTACAAGGCTTCATCTATATAGTTAAAGAGTAGGATTAGTTTAACTAACTAATCCTCTACTTAGTCACTAACGGCTATAACTAACTCACTAATTATAACGACTTACAACTTCCTAACTACTTTACTCAACATTCACAAATCTAAACGAATCGTCCAGACTTGCACATAAATTTTACAAACATGTTTGTGCTTCGAAATTGATCCAAATCAATTTCAAATTTAATAACCACTCTTCTAATACCAATAACAATAATTTTCAAAAATTAGATTCAACCCAAACCTTCAAAGATTAGTAGACCCCCTTTTCTTCTTCAACAATCAAGCTCAACAAAAACTAATAACGTTCTTCAAGTTCCTTCAACCAAATTAATCACAAATAATGTGTCTTGAACTTCTATATAACAGATATGAAGAAGATGGAGAAGGAGGGAGAAGTTTTGGCTAACGTCTATATTTTCTAAACAAATTTAAACATGGCCAAAAGTTAAACACATATTCTTAAAATGACGCATGGTGAAAACTTGAGGAAATTGTGCAGACTTGGCTGAAAGCAAATAGTACTACACTAAATTAAGAGTGCTTAGACTAGCTCACCCAATAAGCTAACATCAGCAAGGGTGATTTGATAAAGTGAGTATAAAGACAGCTAAGAGTAACTCTAAAGTTAGAAGCAGGTAACAGAATGATAGCACAGAAAAAATATTTACTGTATTTTCCCCGACAATAATAATTTGGAGGCACAAACAAGTGGACTTTGGTGATTATAATAACTGGGATGATATGGATGACAGACAGTTGAATCTCTAAATAAACATAGTAATAAATTTCGTTGATAAATCATGTCGTATTAGTTGAGAGAGAAATATTGTTGGATATTCGAACAAAGTGTCACATTAAAAGTTGATAAATAAAAGATGTTATATATACATAATTATATATGAATATCTTTTTAATGGCGTGAGTCCTTTTAAAATCGCGCTAGCTCGAGTAGAACGAACAACATCATACTATGCTATAAGGGTATCTTTCTTACTACCGCAACCCAACAAGATGAAGTTGCAACTTAGTCAACCTACACCTTAAATTCACAATATAAAGTGGCTGCATACAACACTATTAATCTTGTTGAAGTACTTTTAGACTTTAGATCTCATATACATTAATTTTCAAGAAACTTGTTTTACTTTCTGAAGAACTTGAAGAGGAGATTTAGAAGTTTTCCTTGTATATTCAATGAATAATCTATACAAAGCAAATACTGATTTATAAAAATTTCTAGGGACTAAAATGCTAAATTCCTATAGTATGCAACTAACTAATCATCATTTTGTATAGCTCATAAAGGAATCAAAAGTGCCATTTTTTTTTTTGGTAACTAAAATATTTTATTACCAAATTGATCATTACAGCTCATAGAAACTGGGACCATGGCAGGTCTCAGTTTACACACTTTGCCTCTCTCCTATCACATCTATCAACTCCTATATAGAAGCTAGGGGTAAAAATTTAATAAACTAAGCTGATTGTTCATCTTTAAACATCTATTTCCCTTATGGTGGATCTCTTGGACCAGCATCCTGCATATTTGCTCAGGTCTCCTGCACTTCTTTTCAAACACGCATGAATTTCGTTCTTGCCAAATGTGATAGACAGCCCCAGCCAATGTCATGCGATATATTTCTTCCTGCGCACTATTTCCACTTGCCCATCGGTTCATCCATTGTAGCTCTTGTGACCAACCCATTACACATCTCTTTATGCCTAACCAGTTCATCATTTTACTCCAAACTATTGTAGAGTACTTACAGCCGAAGAATAGATGTTCAATGGATTCATCTGCACACTCACACAGTGGGCAGCTCCTCTCCGTTGTTAGTTTCCATTTGTATAGTCTATCCTTCGTGTATAGTCTACCATGAGCCACTAGAGTCAGGTTAAACATCCATTTCAGGTATCCATCAGTATTGCATACTAACCTTTTCCATTCTACTTCCTGTATGTCCCCTCTCATTTCATTGTATAACTTTTTTGTGGAAAACTTGATGAGGTTAGTGAATGTTTCATAGTTGTAGCCAATCTCCTCCAGGTGCTTCTTAGCTTTGAATATCTTCCTTATTACCCATGAAGCTTGTTTTGGTTCTACTGTCCATGTTGTGTTCCTCTTGATATAGTAGCAGTGAATCCATTTTATCCATAGGTAGTTTTTTTTCTGGCATAGTCTCCAGAGATGCTTGCTAATTGCTGCCCTGTTCCATACATTTATGTCCACCACATTGAATTCACCCGCTGATCTTGGCATGCAAACTCTATCCCATGCTAACAGTGCTTTTTTGGTGATACTCTTGCTGCCACTCCATAGGTAGCTCCTAAGTATTGACTCTATCATTCTGATAATCTTCTTTGGGAGGATAAAGATTTGCCCCCAAAATGTTTGTATGGAGAATAGAACACTCTTGATTAATTGTAATCTTCCAGCATACGATAGGAATCTTGTTGTCCATGAAGTAACTCTTCCTACCATCTTATCCAATAATGGCTGACATTGTGCAACTGATATCCTTTTTGTACTTAGTGGTACTCCAAGGTATCTCACAGGTAGTTCTTCTTTTGGCATTCCAAGCTCAGCAAGTATCTCCTCCTGTACTTCATGAGGGACCCCTCCAAAGAAAATGGAGCTCTTTGCTTTATTCACCTTTAAGCCAGATGCTTGTGAGAAGTCCAGGAAGAATTTATACATTAACTTCACAGAGCCCGTATCTCCCCTGCAAAAGAGTAGTAGATCGTCAGTAAAATCAAGTTGCACAATGTGCAGCTTTTCACATCTCGGATGGTAGTTAAAATCAGGCACATCTCGGAGGGTCATGAGATTCCTGTGGAGATAGTCCATTGCCAGTACAAACAGGAAGGGGGATAGAGGGTCCCCCTGCCTTAGCCCTTTACGAGCTGGAAATGGCATAGTAGGCTGGCCATTTATCAGTATGGAGTATGAGACTGTTTTGACACATTGCATGATCCATTTGACAAACACTCCGGGAAAAGCCAGACTGTCTAGTATCTGCTCCAGGAAGTCCCATTCGATAGAGTCATATGCCTTCTGCATATCTAATTTCATCATACATCTTGGAGAAACTCCTTTCCTGCCATATCCTTTAACCAGTTCATGGCTTAGGATAATGTTGTCAGTGATTACTCTACCAGGAACAAATGCAGATTATGATTTATCCACTAGATACTCCATGACCTGTTGGAGTCTTTTAGTCAAAATCTTAGAGATAATCTTGTATAGGGTGGTACAGCATGAGATGGTCCTGTATTCCTTTATGGTTCTTTGGATTCTTAACTTTCGATATTAGAGTTACTGATGTACAATTTATATTTTTCAGCATGCTAGAGGTTTTGAAGAACTCTAATATAGCATCAGTCACGTCATCTCCAACAATTGGCCATGCCTTCTTAAAGAAACAAGAGTTCATACCATCACATCCAGGAGCCTTTGAGTCATCGATATCCTTTAGGGCAAGCCATACTTCCTCTTTAGTAACTGGTTTGATCAATTCTCTTTGATGGGCAGCATTTAAAATTGGACCAAGTTTTACTATGTTGGGGTTGATAGCAGGCAGCCTACTAGCGGATGAGCCTAGTAGTCTTTTGTAGAAAGTGATGACCTCCAGTTCAATATCTTCCTCTATTAATAAAGTGTTTCCTTGTTCATTCATCAATCTTCTGATTCCATTTGTAGCATTCCTATTCTTCATTTGAGCAAAGAAATAGGCTGAGTTTGAATCCCCTAGGTTTAGCCATTGGACTCTAGACTTTTGCTTGTATATGCTTTCCTCGATGTTTCCCCATTTCTCTAGTTCTTTCCTCAGATCTAGTTCTTGTTGGATGCTTGTAGTGTCATGTGGGATGTGAGCCCTCTGTTGTTGCACCTGCTTTAATTGGGCTCGGATTTGCTCCAGCTTCTCTGATGTTTTCACATATTCTTTGGCATTCAATCCTTTAAGCTTCACTTTGAGGAACTTTATTTTTTGCCATACCTGATTCATTTTCCCCCCAGTGGCAGTTTCGGACCACCCTGCTCGTACTATAGGCAGGAACTGCTGATGTTCCGCTAAACAATTAAAGAATCTGAAAGGTTTCCTTCCACCTGGTGTTTCTCTATGTATATGTATCTGCAGGGGTGTATGGTCTGAAAAATAAGGCTTCATAAGGACAATTTGATGTGTAGGCATATGTGTCATCCACTCCGCATTAACTAGTCCCCAATCAATCCTGCTATAAGTGTGATTATTTGTCCACTTATAGGCTCTCCCAGTAGTTGGCAACACCATCATTCCAGTATTGATAACCATATCTCTAAAATCTCTCATTTCCATATCCTGAACCTCTGCACCACATTGTCTGTCTTCTGTGTTCAGTAATGTGTTAAAATCTCCCATGACAAGCCATGGTTCGTGTTGAGAGTTATTTAATTGTTCAAGTTTTGCCCAGAGTGGTTTCCTATCATGTATTGTGTGCAGCCCATATACTGCTGTGACTGATACTGCAATATTCGATCTATAGAACCTGACCACACTATGGATGTACTGGGGGTCCATTTCAATCACTAAGAAATCCATGATATTTGGATCCCATAGCACCCATACTCTACTCTTTGTACTAAGGCTGTTGTTTGATGTCCAGCACCAGCCAGGAGCAATTTTCTTTATTACACTTCCTTCCTTTTGTTCCTTTACCCTATGCTCTATGACTGCTATTAATGCCATTTTATTCTTTCTAACAAACTCCTTCATCTCCTTTTGCTTGTGTGCTTTATTTATTCCCCTCACATTCCAGGTTATTATCATCCTAGATTTAGAGTGGGTTTGTTTCCAACTACTTGCTCCATATGGCCCATTTCCTTTCCCCTTCCTGTGCCATCACAACTAGGTCCTGCAGCATTTGCCATCTGAGTAATCAAGGGATTAAAAGCATTTTGTATTGTTAATGCCATACTCCCTTTTGGACTTTTGTTTGGAGATCTTGCCACAGCCTTGTCTATCAATTGTGCCTATTCTGTTTCTTGTACACTCTCATCCATTGATTTTTCATTTGGCCCAATTCTGCCCGCCACTGGTTTCTGTTGAGTTACTATTTTCCCATTCGTTAGCCATCGCTGCGCCAGTTCTGCTTGCCTTCTATCATATTGATTTGCCAGTTGAATTTTATTCCCCTTTTCTGCTTGCTTTCGTTTCTCAGCCTGCTCAACCTATTTGAGCTGACCCTCCTGAGCCCCTTGATTCTGCTGCCTGTTAGTCCTACAGCAGTGACCTACTTGCATACATGTGGGGCAGTATTCAGGTTCCCACTCATAACGTAATGGCTGATCAAACACCTTGCCAAATGGGTCCTGGACTTTCACCACTCTAGGAAGAGGCTTCGTAATGTTCATTTCAATCAGCAGCCTAGCATAGGATATTCGAGCAATGTTGGTGGTGCACTCGTCTGTATATATAGGATTTCCTAGTGTGCTGCCAATTTTGCTTAGGGATGACATACTCCAGCAGCTTAATGGTAAGTTTGGGAGTTTAATCCATAGTGGTATTGAGCTTAAGACCTCTTCATGGATATTGAAATCAGGCGACCATGCTTTAACTACTGCAGGCCTATTATTTATTGTGTGGGGGCCCGGGTAGAGGAGTCCATCCCTTTCTTCCATTGTGTTGAATCGAATCACAAAATAGTCCTCGTTGTGGTAAAATACTTGTGGTTTCTGGGAGTACTTACCATTTGATGAAAGAAACCTGTCAACAGCACCCATCGACGGTGAGTTTCCTATCACATATAACACCACTGATAACTTCCATTTCGCCACCTCTGTCTCTATATCCTATATCTCTAATTTCGCAATTTTCACTCCATCTATAATTTCTGGTGCCACAAATTTTAGGTCCATGCCCCTAGCTGCCATCTTATTACCAGCAACAACGGTTGCCTATGTATGTTCACCCAATCTATTAGCTTGAGTTTGTGCCTCATTTGTCGTGGATCTTCCCTCCTCCAATTCCGCTGTTGTTCCTTTTTGTGTCAGATCTCCCATTGTCGCTATATTTCCCATTTGCACAATCTCTGCAGTTGGGTTAGGAACCCCCGTGTTCATCTCCTTTACTGGGCCCTTTCTTTGTTTCCACATCTGGGTCCATATGCTGAGGATTGAACAACACTGATTTGGGATCTGGGATCCGGATCGGTGAGTTTTGCATCCCACCCACCAATCCACTTCCACTTATCTGAAGACTATCTCCCTGCGTCATGACTGGTGGGTTCGTTTCCGGCATTCTCGTGGTGTTTTTCTTTGCTCTTCCTCGTCCCATATTTGCCGACGGTGCCTGTTAGTCAGAAGCTAACTTGCGCTGAGAGGGTTTAGAGGAGAGAGAAGATTCCAAAAGTGCCATTTTTTCTATGTAACTATGAACACTATAACTATCCTATGTTTGTTCATCGTGTGGCCTTTTGTATTTCTGAAGATAAGAGTGTGGTAGGTTGAGGCCCAGTAACTTAAGAACGGACCAATGCTTTCATCCATTGCTAGTTTAGACAAAGGCCTAATCTGTTCTTCTATATTGTTCTTCTTCGACAAAACAAAAGATGAAATCCCCAAGACTTTGCTTTGTTTCTTTGTTTCATCAATCATTTCCTTCGCTCCTCCATCGTTGCTTTGTGATGAAGATAAAGTGAAGGAGGTTTCTCTAACATCCCCCCTCAAATTGGAGGGTAATGAAAGACACCCAATTCGTCTATCAGATTCTGATGAAAAACCCCATAAAGAGGTTTGGTGAAAAGATTGGCTATTTGGAGTTTGGAAGGAAGAAAATAGAGGAAAATCAGACCGGATTAAAGTTGTTGATGCACAGAATGACAATCAAGTTGTCGTGCTTGGTACTTTTGTGAAAAATAGGATTTTTAGTTATATGAATGGTAGCTTGATTATCGAAATAAATGTGTAACGACCCGTTTGGTCGCTATAGTTCTTTCAGCATTTTCACCCGTTCTCGAGCATTGATGAGCTCACTTGTGACTCGAATGGACCATTGCATGCTTCCCAAGGTGTCTAGACTGAATTCGGGCAACTTTTGTGAAACTATAGGCTTAAAGTGAAAAATGGTTGACCCAAAGTTGACTTTTTGCAAACAAACCTTTTTCAGAATTCTGTTGATTTCGAGAGGTTCGGATGGTCGTTTAGAACTTGTATGTGTATTTGGTTCAGTTTCCAATGCACTTGGATGCATTTCGGGACTTAGGATTGGAAATTGAAATTAAGACATCGGGGGTTGACTCGATCAATGAAACATTCGTTGGGAATTTTGAGGTCACAGGCGCATTCGTAGCATGTTTTTATGTGGGACATATGTTTGGTATGTGAGCAGATGGCCTCGGGAATTAGTCGGAAAATCGGATCGAAAGGTGAAACTTAGGCTAAGTTTCTAGTGTCTGGTGCCCGTTTTGGCGGCATCAGCACCGCAGCAGCGGCACCGCTGGAGTGATAGTCCTGCCGCTAAAGCGGTCTAAGCCATTTTTTCTTGACCGCTAAAGCGGTCGGTATTTCTTTGAAATTTCTGGGCACACAACCCGGCCAGGGCGGTCCCTGTACCGCTAAAGCACATGACGGGCAGTTAATAATATTAATAAAGTGTTAAAAGCCCTAGACCCTCGTTTTATCCCATTTTGATATTTGAACTTGAAGAAACTGCTCTTGAGGATATTTGGAGGAAAATCTTGGAGGTAATTCTTACTCATTTCTTCATTCTTCCTTCACCCCAATATCATGTTAGATTCGCCTATTCCCTTAATAAACCCTTGGTGATAATAGTTGAAAGAGGTTTTGGAAGAACATTGTTCCTAAGATTATTAATGATAAAACTGGTGATGTTTATGTTAGATATTGACCAATCTAAGCTTATTAATCATATATCTTTCACTTTTAATATTGGATTTCAGAATTGAACACTTAGGGTTTATACCCAAATTGGGGGTTTTGCTTGAAATCAGAAATTAGGCCAATCCTTGGGCTAAATCAACAATTAATGGTTGGATTATGATTTCCTAGTACTTAATTTGGTATTTTGCCGGCCAATTTCCTGTTTTGCCCTTGTGGGCCCGTTTTCCCAATTTCTAGGGTTAAAATGGACCGAATTGAAATAGTAGCAATATTAGTATCATTCTTGATGATTTCTAATATAGAATTCGATTATGCTTAGACTACTTTGGTTCCAAGATTCAGCGGAAGGGCAAAGAAAAAGAGTGAGTTGTTGGTATTGCGGTTCGACAGTCCATGTAGGTTATGGCTTACCTTTGGTGAGACTTTATATAGCGAAGCACATATTTAGATTATGCTATCAAAGACAGCATATGAACCTTCGGGTATAAAGTCGGGTTGGATATTGCCTTAGGTTGGGCCCTGTTGTGTGTTGGGACTGGCCACCCTGTTATGTGTGTTGATTGTTCCATTGTGATGGTTTGATGCCATGAGTAGTTGGTAGATATTGAAATCTGTGTTATTGTCTTGACTGATATAGGATTGATATACCGTTGTTAGTATTTGAACCATCTTTGCATTATTGGTTTACCCGTTATTGGTACTTGTGATATTGATAGATTGTTGGCGTACCCCTTTATTAGTACTTATGCTATTGATATACCGTTGGCATACCACTATTGGTATTGTGATATGATACATTGTTGGCGTACCCCTTTGTTAGTACTTGCGATATTGAACTTAGCTATGGATAATTGATATACACATTGTACGCATTCTCACACATTCATGATGCATGGCCAATACCCGGTGATGATCCGGTATCGTTGATTGAGCAAACTGATATTTTGATAAACTCTTTACTTGAGCGATTGTGAAAAGGCCAATGTCCGAAGATCAATTTCGAAATTGTTGATTGTATAAAATTGATATTTGATAAACTCTTTTACTTGAGTGACTGTGAGAAGGCCGATGTCCGAGGTTCAATTCTGGAATCGTTGAATCTGTGAGACTGATATTTGACATACTCTTTTACTTAAGTGATTGTGAGATGGCTGATGTCCGATGATCTATTCCGGTCGATTTCGGTAATATCCCCGAATCGTTGTTAGTGCATGGACTCCGCGGGTCCTCCAGGGTAGTACCAGTGAGACTCCTCATGTGAGCAATTAGCTAGGGTCCCATTTGTCTGTTAGGTAAAGATCCAGGACGGGTGGCACTTAGACTTCATGAGTCACGCTGGGTTGTGCTACCGAGACATCGATATTTTCGTCCGGAGTATATGTGTACACCTCATCTGCATAGCATTCATTCCATCATTGCATTATGACTTGATTAAGATTCTTGGTGATTGGATTGTGATGATTGGATTGGAGCAGATATATTCGGACTTGATGTATTTGGGTTTAGATGCTTTACATAGGCAATGACGGATACTTGGTTGTGATCATATTGTCTTATACTTGTTAGATTCCTTGCTTATCTGCTTTATTTTTTGAATTGTGTTAACTATTCTTAGTCGGCCGATGATGCCTACTAGTACTGTTGTTTGTACTGACCTACACTTCCTGCATTCTTTTATGAATGCAGAGTACCAAGTCGGATCTACTTCTTTGACCCGTGGCTAATCGACTTTTCAGCTTCCTCTTGAGTTTCCAGGGTAAGCATGACGTCCGCTGACCTTGAAGACTTCCCTATCATATATCTTACTTTTAATTCAGAGACATAGACATTTATGTATTAGTATTCCGCATTGTACTATTCACCTTAGATGCTCATGTTTTATTCAAACTAGACCCTGCGGTATTCTTGTCTTCCGCACTTCTACCATATATATATATATATATATATATATATATATATATATATATATATATATATATATATATATATATATATATCGTGGGACTTACGTATTTGTTGATTTTCGCTACTTAACTTTCTTCAATTTATGTATTGGTTCATTATTGGAATGAAGGTTCGCTTACCGAGGTGAAAAGGTAAGTGCCCGCACGACATAAGCTAAATGGGTCGTGATAAATTGGTATCAGAGCCCTAGGTTACTCGGTCTTTAATACAAGAGCGTGTCTAGTAGAGTCTCGCAGATCGGTATGATGAGCTCCGCACTTATCTGCAGGAGGCTATAAGACATTTAGGAAATCTTACTTTCTTTCTTTCTATTGTGATACTTTATTCAAATTGGTATCTAGAAAGATCAAATTGGTATCTAACTCTTATCTCTTCTCTCACGGATGGTGAGGACTCGAGCTACTATGGCCCGAGGTCGGTGCCGAGCACACGGCCTACGGCGGCACCCGAGAGCAGCGGCGCGAGGACGTGGCGAGCGAGAGGCCGCGGGGTCGCCTCGGCCCGAGGGGGTAGAGCTCGGCGCGGGACGGCGGCGAGAGAGATCTCCATCCCTCGAGCCCGAGGATGTGGCTCCAGCTCAGACAAAGCGTGAGGTTACTTCTGATCAGGGCATGCACAATACTATGGCCAGAGTATTTCTTCATCTTGATGCCCAGCAGGCGGCTGATGGTGTTACTATACCTAACGGGGTTCACAGACTAGGGTTGGGGCACAGACCTCTAAGCAGGGACCTAAGCGGGCAACACATCCCGCTACAGCTGTGGCTCCTCATATTGATGTGATACCCTCTCCTGGTGATGAGATTAGGCCCGTGAAGGGCGCTGTTATGACTGTTTCTGATCAGGAGCTGGTTGGGAGATTCAGGAAGTTAGAGCCGCCGAGGTTTACTAGTACCTCGTCTGAGGATGCCCATGAGTTTATTCTTGATATGCATGAGTTGTTTCACCGTATGAGGATAGTGGAGACCCACGGCGTTGATTATATGTCCTACCAATTTCGCGGCGATGCGAAGACGTGGCGGAGGTGTCTTACCCTATTTTAACCTGGATCAAAATAGTTTACAAC
This sequence comes from Lycium ferocissimum, assembly GCF_029784015.1. Lineage (NCBI taxonomy): Eukaryota > Viridiplantae > Streptophyta > Magnoliopsida > Solanales > Solanaceae > Lycium > Lycium ferocissimum. The sequence goes on from NC_081347.1 coordinate 56,667,378, forward strand.
ATCCGGGTAATTCCGGAGTTATTTAAAGTACAGGAGTCGCCACCTAATTATTTACGGTGAATTAGGACACCTAAAGTTATTTAAAGTAATTATTTAAAGTTAGCTTTGTTAAAGGTCTGCGAAACTTAAGATTCTAGGTAAGGGTTCAATTAGTCTAAAGGGAAGGTATTAGGCACCCTTTAAGACCCATTAACAATGGTTAACCGACCGGACTTATGATTAGTTAGGCTAAGTGTGAATATAGTATTTTTAAATATCTAAGAAAATATCTTAAGTATTCTTAAAGTTATTTAAAGTAAAACTTGTAGAAAATAATAGTTGCATAAAGAGTTTAGTTAAAAAATAAACTAAAAGAAATAGGACATGTGATGTTTATATGTATTTGGAGAAAAGTGAGTTATGCCGACTCACAAATTAAAAGAGTTATTGTAAGATTAATGTTAAAGAAATTTAAAGGTTTCATATAAAGACTAGTAGTTTAATATATATATTGTGCTAAAGTTGTTTTAAAACAAATATGTATTTCAAGTGTGGGAAAGGAACTAAAGTGAAAAGTTATCCGTTGAAACTAATCTGCCTTTTATTTCTTAGAATAAGCTAACATTAGTGTAAGATTCGTGACGTTTTACACTTCTAAGGTAGTAAACATAAATTATGATTCCTTTAACCCAAAAATATGTAGGTATGCTATTTGAAAATCAATTACTCAAATAAATGTTATAGATACTATGAATAGTTTTAAAAATAGAAGTGAATGTAACTTGTGAAATTAACTACCCATTATTAAACTAAAACCCTTAATGTCACTAAGGTTTATTTAATTAGCAAGAACGAATGTTAGTCATATAATACATGTTAAATGCACACAAGATAAAAATAGAGGAGCAGATATAATATAAATGGGCTCAGCCCATTTCAGAATTGCTGATGTCCGCAGCTACTCTCGGTCCAGAACTCTCTTTTATTTTACTTTTGCTGCGGGTTGAAGATGACTCGAGAGGAAATTTCTTTGGGCTTTAGCCCAACACCGAATGCGGGAGATGATGAGTCCCACGGACTCATATGCGATAGTCATGCATAAAAAAAAATGAACGAAAGAAAAAGATTAGTACGAAACCAATATATGAGGCTAAATATATATAACGCAAATTCAAACAGGCCAATAGATTTCAACTAAAACAGGGCCTGCCTATAGCTAGTATACTAAAGTCTTCTAAATAAGCAATAAGAAAAGAAATCGAGCAAGTATGGCAGATGTAGTAGCAAAAACTGTAATCATAAGAGCATCCATATCAGAAAGGATTTTAAGGCTTAACAATTTTCAAAAAGGGGCATCAGTAAGCAGACCAGTTCCTTTAATAATACAACCAGTAACTTATCTAATGAGCCAAGGAAAACATGAATGTTCTCACTTTGCCAATCATCTTGAAATCATCACGAAATGTCACAGTTATACTTGTTATATATTTATAGCTAGCATCCCACATAGTAAAAATTTAATTAGAGACATACTTCTTCTAACAGGGGAGCGGATATCTCAAAGTCATGTTACAATAATGCTATTAGGTATTAAACTAACAAGCTTGAATCCTCACAGCAAGACATGAAATACATTTAAGCAAATAAACATAATCAGTTGGGAGGAAAACACATTTTTTCTTCCTAAACTAGTTATTTCGAATCATACCAACTCGAAAAGGAAAACACCTAGTTAGAACAGAGTTATCCTCACTAGAAAGTGTCTTAACTTAACTATATTCTATTTCTTAAACTAATAAGGTAAACCTGAAACTTCACAAGTCGTATTTTAAATTGTAAATATAAGCATACAGCAATAGTGACTACTACCTTTCTTTAAATTGTCATGCAATATTTCCTGCTTTCTTTTAGTAGCCCATGAGAAATTAAATGGAAAAAAAAAGGAAGACTACTTAAACTGAAAAACTCCTTAATTACCGGATGAGCAACTTCTATTGGACCTTAACAGATTTGAACCATCTCAAAACCAAACAAGATGAAACAGATGTCTGAGACTAACTCTCTTTTCACATATGCTCTTATAGGAAATTCTTTAGAGTTTACTGGACTGAAATCAGACAACATTCAAGCTACTTATTCCTATGAAATTTATACACCAATTCCTAGCATAACAGACACAAGAAGAAGCAAACAAACATACATTTAATGAAGGCAAGCATACAAAATCATATACAAGGTAATGCGGCACACAACTTACAGATTTCGTCAACAAAGACTTCAAACACTTTTATAAGACTTCAACAGAGCACTAGCACAAATTCATAGATGCTAACAAAATTTAAATCTCATTACGAACATTACACTAATCGACTTGTCCGACCAAATGACATAAAGAACACGCATAATCACTACTTAATTACCCACGAAAACCCCTTCGATTACACTAGCAGAGTATACCACCTAAATTAACGAAATTGCTGCTAAATCAATTCACACAAAGCTCATGAACAAACTAAACTATTAGAATGAAAATAGACTAAGACGAGGACAGATTCAAATGAAAACAGGAATATGAAACCAAACACCTACGCGTTTGAAGGCTAAACCATATAATCTACAGCCCCACTAAATCATTTGAACAATGAGATGGAAAAAAG